>NC_048311.1:37285703-37304799 GCF_013100865.1 Trachemys scripta elegans
GGGGGGAGAGGGATCGGAGCAGTCAGGGGACAGGGAGCAGAGGGGTTTAGATGGGTTGGGAGTTCTGGGGGGGGCTGTCAGGGGGTGGGGAGTGGTTGGATGGGGCATGGGAGTCCCAGGGGTCTGTCTGGGGGTGGGGGTGTGAATAAGGGTTGGGGCAGTCAGGGGACAAGAGGCAGGGAGGCTTAGATAGGGAGTGGAGTCCTGGGGGGCAGTTAGGGGCAGGGGTCCCAGGAGGGGGCAGTCAGGGGACAAGGAACGGGGGGAGGGTTGGAGGTTCTGGGGGGGCGGGAAGTGGGAGGGGCAGAGGCGGGGCTAGGGCGGGGCTCCTCCTGTCCTCTTTTTTGCTTGCTGAAATATGGTAACCCTAGTATTAGCAGAGTGCTGTGCTAATAAACAGAGTGGTCTTGACAAAATTGTGAGTCCTGAATCTAACTTTGACAGCAGCCTGAGCTGTGGGTTCCTCTAGCGGATGTACCCCAAGAGCTGTTGATGCAACAATGCAGGAGGAAAAAATCCCTGTTTTATTTTGCAAACACCTTGGGACATGCTT
Source organism: Trachemys scripta elegans (assembly GCF_013100865.1). Lineage (NCBI taxonomy): Eukaryota > Metazoa > Chordata > Testudines > Emydidae > Trachemys > Trachemys scripta. Next base: position 37,286,257 of record NC_048311.1, read on the forward strand.
TGGGCCTCTGCCCTGCCTTGTTTTTAGCCAAGGGTCCTTCCAGGGATACTGTCATCATATGAGATCCAGGGTGGGTGCTGTTCTCCCTCAGTGGGATTAGAGTTGGGCAGGTTGTCAGGGTGGTTTGCTCCAGAAGTGAGAGCAGAGCTGGGCTTAAAGCCTGGGAGACTTGATTTAAATATTTAGCCCGAGAGCAGGGACATCCTGGGCTGTGACGGAGTCCGAGGGGTGCAACCTGGACTGTAGGATCACTGAGCCCCCTTTCCCGCCAACCTGGGGCATCCCTCTCACGCTGTGATACTGATGGCAATCCACAAACCTCTGGCAGGTGCTGCACTTACACAGACATCCACAGGCAGGGACACACCCAACTGAGTTACATGAATGATCTCCCAGACACTCATGAACTATCAATAGGGAGGCACCAGCCAATTCCCCCCAGATCCTCAGCCTTGCACCCCAGAACTGTATTGTCCTGCACTGGTCAGAAGCCTGGCCAATGTAAGTTCATTACCCAGTCCGCCCCCTCCCTTGATGTGGAGAGGACATGCACTAGCCTTTGTAAACTGAGCTGAGATTTTCCAAGCACTTCAAGCAAAACACACAGTTTTAGATTAAATATCAAACAGATTTATTGACTACCGAAAGATATTTTTAAGTGGTTATTCGTAGCAAATGCAGAGATCAAAGCTGGTTACCTAAGAAATGAAAATAATTTCACAGGTTAAGTTCTACAAACTAAACAGGATTTGAATCAAGCAGTGTCTCACCCTGACAGATGGTCTAGTTCAGGGGTCTCAAACTCAAATGACCACGAGGGCCACATGAGGATTGGTGCATTAACCCGAGGGCTGCATCACTGACACCCCTCCTCTCTGCCTCTGGCTCCGCCCCCACTCCACCCCTTCCATTAGGCCCCGCACTGCCCCACCTCTTCCCACCCCTTCCCTGCCCCATTCCAACCCCTTCCCCGAAGTTCCCACCCTAACGCTGCCCCCAGGGGGTGCAGAAAGGGTGCAGGGTGCGGTGGGGGCTCAGGGCAGGGAGTTGAGGTGCAGGAGGTGTGCAGCAGGGAGCTCAGGGCAGGGAGTGCAGGAGGGGTGCAGGATGCAGCAGGGGGCTCTGGGCAGGGGGTTGGTGTGTGGGGTGCAAGAGGGTGAGGGGTGTGGCAGGGGGTCGGGGTGCAGGGTGCAGCAGGTTGCTGAGGGCAGGGAGTGCAGGAGGGGTGCAGGATGCAGCAGGGGGCTCAGGGCAGGGAGTTGGTGTGTGGGGTGCAAGAGGGTGAGGGGTGTGGCAGGGGGTTGGGGTGCAGGGTGCAGCAGGCGGCTCAGGGCAGGGAGTGCAGGAAGGGTGCAGGATGCAGCAGGGGGCTCAGGGCAGGGAATTGGGGTGCAGGAGGTGTGCAGGGTGCGACAGGGGGCTCAGGGCAGGGAGTTAGTGTGTGGGGTGGAAGAGGGTGAGGGGTGCGGCAGGGGGTTGGGGTGCAGGGTGCAGCAGGCGGCTCAGGGCAGGGAGTGCAGGAGGGATGCGGGATGCAGCAGGGGGCTCTGGGCAGGGGGTTGGGGTGCAGGAGGGGTGCGGGATGCGGCAGGGGGCTCAGGGCAGGGAGTTGGGGTGCAGAAGGGGTTCAGGATGTGAGCTCCAGCCCAGAGCCGCTTTCCTAGAGTGGTTCCAGGGTGGCAGCGGCGTGCACCGGGGGCCAGGGGCAGGCTCCCTGCCAGCCTACCCTGGAACCGTGTCCCTGCAGCCCGAGGGGGAGGGGCTCAGGGTTCCGTGCGTGTGCTGCTCTTGCCGCTCCTCAAGGTACCTCCCACGAAGCTCCCATTGGCCGCGGTTCCCTGTTCCCGGCCAATGGGAGCTGCGGGGGGCGGTGCCTGGAAGGAGGCAATGCAGGAGCCCTCTGCCTCCTTCCCCCTCCCCTCCCCCCCTGCCTGAAGGGGCACTGCCAGCTGCTTCAGAGAGCAGTGCGGGGCTCGCGATGCCACATGGGGCAATCCTGTGGGCAGGGGGGCGGGCGCGGGGAGCTTGGTGGGCCACACGCAAGAGCCCTGCGGGCCACATGAGACCCCTGGTCTAGTTCCTAAATACACAGGCTGTGACTCTTTTCCAGCCTGGGACCCCCTTCTGTTATAGTTTCTTCCAGCTTGGAGGAAAGATCTTTTGCTCTGACATGGGGGTCAGTCAGTCCCCATTGGTCAAGCAGTCTCCGTTGTACACAGTTTTGATGGGTGTTGATGAGTCATTAACCGCTGTCTGGCTACTCCATTGTTGTACCTGAAAGGCTAGTTGTGGTGTTCCCAACCTGACAACATATTTTAGTAACACATATAGCAATAATTCATAACTTCACATACAATAACACATACAATCCAACAGATCAAGACTTTTAAAATGATACCTCACAAGGCATACTTTGTACAAAACATATCATAATGATCTGACAGTGGTGAATATGGGGGTTCCAGGGTGCAGCTTTGAGGTACAGCGGACTTACATTCAACTAAATGCATTTCACCTCTCTGTCTGTAACACAATAGTGTTTCAGTGCTGCATTGGATCAATTCCAACACTTCAGTGAATGTTCTAGGCGTCAGTGGGCAGAACTGCCCTGATTGTGTCAGAAATCTGGAAGCAGGAAATGGGACACACTTGGGGCCCCTGGCACTGGGCGGGGCGGGCAAATGGGGGACCTTGATTACAGAGTTGGGGGTAACTGCACCTTTAATCCCCTCTGTGGTCTATTGAGAAGCTACCTACAGCAATGGGAGGGACAATAACTCCGCATGGGGAAGCCCCTGCCCCAGCCAGTTTGGTTCTGGTGAACTGGGCAGGGATTTTGCAGGAGGCCTTCACACGCCCTGCCGGGACGGTGGACGGTATTTACACCGGTTGGTGAAAGTCTCCCTCTAGCTCCTCCCAGCTGCGAGTGATGCAGACTCAGCAGAAATTCTGCCCACAGTTCAAAATCAAGGCAGATTGGGCAGGTGAGAGCCTCCTTGAGATGGAGCAGGGGTGGGGAGGGGGGCTGCAGCAGCCAGGGCCCTGGGAGAGGAACACGGAGGAGAAATTCAGTCTCATTCATTCATTTCACAACAATGGGCCTCACCTCATGGAACTAGCTACAGGCAGAACAGCCCAAAGCCTTGAGCCCTGGCACTTTAGGGCCTGTACACAATTGATTCTGCTTCCCCCAGGATCTCTCCTTAGACTCTCTCCTGTTGCACTGTGTGTTCCAGTGCGACTCACCAGGGGCTCCCTTGCTTATGGGCCCTGGCCCTGCAGAGACCTGTCACCAGCAGGGGCAGCTCCTCCTTGGGGGAGGGTGGAGTGAAGTCCCAGCAGGAATGTAACTGCTGTGCAGTGCAGCTGACACACTGTCGGGGGCAGCACCACCTGCTGCCACTGGGGAATCCTGGAGGCTGCAATACACCAGGCTGCTACCGATGCCTGTGCCTCACTCAGCCTGCAGGCAGCACAGGGAGAGGCCCAGAGCAGGGCACAGAGGTGGCTGTGGGGCTGTTTCAGCTCATATGCACTGAGAGGTCTCGGGGGGCTTGGTGATGCAGGGTTACCAGAGGTAACATGGAATAATGGGGTGCCCAGCGCTGGCCCTGGGGGGATGGTTCCCTAACCCCACAGATCTCACTGCCGGGATGTTTCCCCTGAGACTCAGACTCACTTTCCCCTTTGTTAATTTCTCCCCATACCCCCTGCTGCTTTTGCCCCTCTTTTTTTTTATGTTCAAAAACAGAACCAGAAACAATAGAACCCCCAAGATGGAGGCCACAGAAAATAATGACGCTAGGACCAGTTCTCCATACACATCTCACACTCCCCATGAGACCCCCTGTTCTCAGTCCAATCTCTGAGCACAGTCCTGCATGTCTGGATGGGTCCCTCCACAGCTGGGATGGGCAAATCCCCTCATGCAGCCCCCTCCCTCCCACCAGCTAGGATGGGAGACTGTGGAAAGTCTGGAGGATGCAGCCACATTAGCATTGGCCTCCCCCCTCCTCAGACGCAGTTGGTGGGGACAGCTTACCTGCTGCCTGCCTATTTCAGGCTTCCTGCAAACATTTGATTGAGGGGAGGGGGCGGAGTTGGGGCGGGGACTTTGGGGAAGGGCTGGAGTTGGGGCAGGGCCGGGGCCCCTTGGAGTGTCCTCTTTTTGTTATTTTAAAATATGGTAACCCTAGTTTAAGGGGTCCAGTCCACTGGACCATTAGCAGCCAGGCAGCTCCGCTCCCCCATGTTCTGTTCTATTCAGTCCTTACAGCCCCTCATCCCCGCAGGGTCCCAGCACCGTCTAGCCGGGCACCAGCCACTCGACTCGCATTCGTTCCCTGGGATTCTCTCCTGCTCCCTTCTCTCCCCAGGGGCAGGGATTTTCAATCTGTTTATCCATTGGTGGATGTGGTGCCTGCCGTGCTCTGTGCGCTGGTGACTGGGGGCAGGTCTGACACGTCCCCTGGCACTGGGAACCCAGCATGGGGATGTTCAGGGGGTTCTCAGCTCCTGTGGGAGTTTGTCCCATAGCCTGGAAGCAGCTCCTCAGCAGCCTGGCTGATCCCAATGAGCAGCTCTGTGAGTGCAGTGACCCCACTCCTGCTCCATGGCTTTGACTCCATCCTGGGCTTCCCCACAACAGCACCTTCCCAGCACATGTCCCTGGTCTGCACTGACCTTTCTGCTGCTGGCCTCCCACTGGGGCCATGGGAAATGGCAGGGGAGGAGCCAGCACAACCCGCTCTGTCCCTGCGTGGTCCCGATTCCCAATTCTGCTCATTGTCAGGCAGCCAGGCCAGGAGTTAAAGACAGGAAAACAAGAATAACGTAACATGGATCCCAATGACATCTCTATTGGGTCTGTGAAATGACGGGGTTAATGTCACACCCAGCAGCAGCATCTCAGCACACAAGGGGGATACAGAGAGAGAAACACAAAGGAAAGTCAATGTCTGTGAGGACCTCCTGACTCCCATAGTGTGTGTTGGCTGCTAAATCACCCGTGTCACTAGGTGTGTGCGATGAAGCCCTTTTAACACTGCAAAGCCAACCTGCTTCCAGCCTCCCCGTCTGACCTCAGCACAACACTCGCCCAGCTCAGGCTCACCAGCTCCCTCCCCACAGACGGCACCGAGGGTGGGTGCTGCTGGGTACAGAGCAGAGCAAGGAGGGGTTAGGGGTTCTGGTTGTACAGGAAGGTGCCCAGGTGAAGGATGTGGAGTTGGGGAGGAGCTGTGTGGTCAGGTGAACACGTGGCGAGAACGGGAGACAAGCTGCCCCCTGGGCTCCTTCCTGTGAGCGGGTCCCATTTACCCAGCCTGGGCCCATCACTCACACAGCCCTGGGGCTGGGCTCTCACTCCCCTTCCCCTGACCCAGCCACCAAATCCTTTTCCCCAGCTCACTCCACCCCTCATTGCACTGGGAGCAGCTCCCCCACACGGCTGAGTCTGTAGTGCAGAGCGGCCCGTACAGCAGGGCCCCAGCGCTCTCACTCCTGCCTCCGCGCTGGCCCCTGTGGCTGTTTCAATCCCCTCCATGGGCAGAGACTCCCCCAGGGCAGGAAATGCTCGGAGGTTCCCATCTCGGAGTCAGATAACCCCATTAATGCCCCTGAGAGGACCTGGGAATCCCCCAAACCCACTCCCCCTATTGAGCAGACACAGCCCTGCCAGGTAATGCTGAGTGGGGCCCTATCAGCGCAGATAAAGGTCTCACTTGTGCTGGTCACTGTATGTAACAGGGATGTAAATTCCTTTATCAGGTCCTGGTCAGCATCCCAGTCACGGCCCCTCAGTGACACCACAGACAGATCTCTATCGCAGTGACTGGCTACAAGAGCTTCCTGAACCAACGTTTCTTCCCCAATGTCGCTGAGATCCAAGTCTCAGTGCGGCTCCCAGAGGCTGCTCAAGGAGCGTTGCAGGGTTCATGGGGTAATATTGCAGCAACCGCGAGACACTCAAACCCAGGAGGAAATGGGCAAAATTTGGCCCCATCCCAACTTCTAAATGGGGGATGGGTCATCCTGGGAAGTAGACACCAGAGGACACACAGGTAAACAGGTCAATAACAGTTCCCTGCAAAGCAGTGTGGGATAGCTATTGGAGGACTGCCAAAGTGGTGTGCAGCAGGATTGTGTGCACTCAAACAATAGACGGATAGAACTTTATTCGCAGCATGGGGATCCACTTTGCAAGAGGACTCCAGAGTTCACCATGAATGCAGAATTAGTGTGCTGGGAAGGATTGTGGTATGTGTGCACATACGCTATAAAATCAAATTAACTCAGCTTAATCCAGTTTAAACCCCCTGTGTAGACAAGTAGGGTGGCCACTGACACATCCCCAGACTACTGGACATTACAGAACTTCTGGAACAGGATGGGCCCGCCCTCATTGGCTTGACCCTGCCCCTGCCATCATGACTTCACAGGCACCACGTGTGCAAAGTCACACTGTACAGAGGACACCATAGGGACTCTGTTTTGTTAACTGATGTGAGAAAAAGAAAGGAAGGGTAATATCTTGATTACCAATTATATGTAGATAGAAAGTTAAAAATCAAATGACTTAATGCTGACAGAACTTCAAAGACTATTATACAATCTTGGGTGAGTTCACTTAAATATATTGCTTAATTAATTCTATCATTTTTTCACCTATTAATTTTCAAAGATGTAGTTCATGAGGTGGGTGTATGTGCCCTGCCTTCCAGAGAGAACCAGTCAAGACAATAAAGAGAGGGGGAGAGAGAGCAGCTGCACATGTGTGTAGTTGTGATGTTTACGACACATGTACATTATAACCGAATAACCTCCTCTGACAATTTAATGGTTTATTTTGTTAAGATAAATATTTTGGATTTCTTGAAATTCCAGAGTTGAAATACAAATCACTTTATTTAGAGAACTAAAACTTCAATATAGACTTGAGGGAAGAATCAAAAAATAAATGTAAATAATTCCAATTCTAAAAATACATTTAGGTGCTTGTTTTTGAAATACTGTTGAAATGTAAATTAAAATGTTCTTGTATTTACACCTTGTTACAATAATATTTTCTAAATTAGAATAATCTTTTTTCTTTCATATTTTACGTTGAGCTTTCACGGGGTAGAAAATTCTGACAGGGGGTAAATGACCCCATCCACCCCCATCTGCTACCCCTGGGGCAGGGGACAGGGAAGGTGAGGGCTGGGGGTTCCCAGGTGTCTGTTTTTCGACTGGAAACTCCAGTTGAACAGGGAAACTGGCAGCATCCGGTCAGCACAAAAAGTCCAGTTGCTGCAGTAACTGGCCCCCACCACTGGGGGCGGGAAGATCAGCAGCGCTGGGAGGGGACAGTCTGTGCTGCGGGGTCACTGTCAGGGACAGAGATTCCCTCCGGCCTGAGCTGGGACCGGGCAGATTATCAGGGGAGCCGCGTTTTTACCCCAAATGTTGTAACCAGGATGGAAATAAGGGCGGAGCGTCCCGGAGAAGGTGTCAGTGAAAGTGAAGAGATGGGACCTGTCAGTCACATTGTAAAACGAGACCTCGCCCGCCTCATAGTCCAGGAAAATCCCCACCCGGCTGGGCCTGACGCTCACGGGGAGGGCGGTCGAGGGGGAGGTGAGGGCCTCGTATTCCCCATCCCACAGCTCCACGGCCCAGTATCCATCCTCAGGTGAGAGTGTGACCTCCCCCTTCCTGCTCACAGATTCCCTACAAACCCCCAGTTTCCAGGCAGTCTTGTCTCCCACCTCCACCTCCCAGTAACGCCTCCCGCCCGTGAACCCCTCAGCGCCCAGGACACAGACACAACGATCAAATCTCTCAGGGTTGTCGGGCAGAAACTGGCGTGTGTCTTCGTCTCTCACACGTTTCCGATCCTCAGACAGGACGAGTTCGGGATGAGCCGTGTCTGGATCCAGAGTCACGTCCACTGGGGAGAGAGTCACAGAGTCAGGGCCGGGGGCAGGGGCTGGTCACTGGGATCAAAGGGAAATTAACCTGCATCCCCGTTAATCGCTGCGCAGGGGGGGGGTAGTTGCCTGAGGGGAGTCAGGGCCCACCTGCCTGTGAGGAGACAATGAGGGGAAGGGCAGGAGGAGCGGGGGAGGGAGGGGGAGGGGGAGAAGCTGTCACTGGAGGCAGGGGAGGGGACAAGTAGATGCTGGGAGAGGAAAGGGGAGGGGGAGGTGACAGGAGCAGAGGGGGTGGAGGGAGGGACATAGGGGAGGGGCAGGCACAAGGGCAATGGGGGGACAAGGGAAGGGACGGGCACCAGCAGGACAGAGGGGGGTAAATGGAGGGGCAGGTTCCAGGGGGGTGCAGGGGGAGAGGGGAGGTGTGAGCTCCATGGGAGAAGAAGGGGACAGACCCCAGGAGGCTGCGGGGGGCAAGGGATTGGGCAGGCACCAGGGGGCAAAGGGGTGTGAGGGAATGGGGAGCTCCAATGGGGCAGGGGAAATCAAGGGGAGGGTGAGCTGCCAGGGGGTGAGATGATGAGGAGTGGGGCAGGTGGAACCATGAGGGGAGCAAATGGGCAGGCACTGGTGCCAAAGGGGCAGAATGGGGGTTGAAGGAGCAGGTGAGCAGAAGGGGGGCAGAGAGAGGGGTGTGGAGAAGGGCAGGACCCAGGGGGGCAGAGGGGTGTGAAAGGAAATGTGGGCACCAGGGGGGCAGAGGGAAGATGAAGGGAGGGGTGGGACCCAGAGTTTAGGAGGAGAGGTGAGGGGTGGGGCAGTGCTGAGATGAGGGGAAGGGCTGAGACCAGGGATCCCAAAGAGGGGTGAGGGAAGGGACTTGCACCAGGCAGGCACAGGGGGCAAAGGAAACAGCAGGCACCAGGGAAGCAGATGGGGCAAGGGTAGAGCTGGGACTTGGGGCAGTGGAGGAGCTGGCACCAGGGGACTGAAGGGGTGGTGGGGGTGCAGTTGTCACGGAGCCAGAGGGGGAGGGGAGGGGCAGGGGTGAGAAATAAAGAGAAGGTGTCATGGGTGATGGTGGCAGAAGGGCGAGAGGAGAGCGGGGTCAGTGGGGCAGAGGGTGGTGATGGGGTGGGCAACAGGAAGGAAGGGGACAAGGGGGGTGTCAGGTGTTGAGGGGCAGGGGGAGGGAAGAAAGGGGTAGGCAGCAGAAGGGTGCGGGGGTAAGGGGAAGGGCAGGTGCCAGGGGATCAGAGTGGGGCTAGAGGAAGGGTGGGCACAGGGGGGTCAGGGAAGGGGTGGATGTCAGGAGTCAGAGAGGGTGGGGAGAGGGGCAGATGCCAGGAGGGCTGAGGGGAGTAGGAAGGGCAAAAGCCAGGACAGCAGAGGAGGGTGAGGGGTGGGGTGGCCATCAGAGGGTCGTGGGGGGTGATGGCAGTGGTAGGCACCAGGGAAGCAGATGGGGGTGAGGGGAGGGGTGGGAGACATGGCACAGAGTAGGGAAAGGGGAGAGGTGGATGCCTGGACATAGCAGTGGTTTGAAGTGATGGGTGGGCTCCAGGATGCAGAGGATGTTTGGGGGAGAGGGGAAGGCGCCAGTAGGGCAGGCGGGGAAGGGAGGGTGAGTTCCAGCGGGGCAGAGGTGGGTGGAGGGCAGGGGCATGTGCCAAGGAGGCAAAGTGGGAGTAGAGGGGCAGGGGCCCAGGGGAGCAGAAAGTGAGTGAGAAGAGAGGGAGGGATGTTGGTGAGGGGTCAGAATAGATGCAGGGTCCCTCACAGGGGTGAGGGAAGGATAAGGGAGGGGCAAGAGCCAAAGAGGGGTGAGGGAGAGGCAGGCCTCTGGGAATCTCTGTTGCTTTGGGGCCATGTGTGGTTGGTTTCTAGCTCAGAGCAGGTTGGTGCTGTTCTCACATACACTGGGGGTGCAGCCCTGCCCCAGGGGGAGCAGCTGGGACTCTCCATGCTGGCGGGCCCCATGTGCACCACCTTCCAGCCAGGAAAACCCTACAGCCAGCCCCTCCCCTCGCCGGGCCCAGCCCCACCCCCACCCCCACGGGGGCAGTGGTCTGGGTTGGGCTCACTTGTGGGGGCATTACAGTGGAAGATTCTGGGGGGGGGTATAAATGCGCACTAATAGGCTGTTGCTAAATCCCCGTCCATCTGGGAGAAGCTGCACCAGGTACCAGTCCCAGTTCACACCCGCACAGCGCGACTGCACTAGGGGTTTGCACCGGTGCAGCTACATCGGTGCAAGGAAACCCCATCAGCCACGACTTGAGACACTGCTGTGCCAGGGGCCGTAACCCCTCCCATCACTGGGATTATGGATCAATAATTACAGGGTCACTGGAGCAGGGGAGCTGGACTCTGGGCTCCCAGGTGGGGGCCCGACCCACTGGGCTGCAGAGTCATTCTCACTCCCACGCTCTGGCCCAGTGCCCATGGCAGTGTTTAGACACAGGGGGGTGTCACTCGGATCCCAGCGCTTTGAGCCCTCATGGCATCACATGGGGGGATTGAACCTGGGGCTCCCAGCTGAGGGCCCAGCCACTGGGCTAAAGGCTAGAGGGGAAGCAGCGGCACCTTTTTCTCTTAATTGAAACTCGACAGCAAACTCGACGTGGATTCGCGAATAGTTTCTGTTGACCCGAAATATAATTTTGCAGCAAATAAACTATTCGTCCAAAACATTTCACCCAGCTCCACTGCAAACCTGTCTGAGCAACTTAGGAGCCCGAATCCCAGTGACTTGCAGTGAGTGACTGTCAACATCCCCAGAAATGCACAGTTACAGGCAGGCCAGGTTCAGGACACTCCAGAGCTGCTGTTTAATTTGCCCTTTGCAGACAAATGCCCCCTGGGCCCGTGATCTCACCCCCACAAATCAGGCTGAAAATGGAGACTTGGCTCCAGCCCGAACTCTCTGCCCAGATCCATTTGTGCCATGGACGCTGTGAGTGGCCTCCTGCAGCTGCACCTGGGCGTCTCCCAGAGCAGATAACGGTCACAGAGACCGTCTCAGAGCCCCGGGGCTCAGGTGTCTCCATCTAACGACTGTGCCAGCCACTCCCCCACTCTCATTAACCAGCCCTGGGTCAGACATGCTGGCAACTTTCACACCCAGACTCTGGAGACACTTTGGGTCCTTCTACACTAGGGTGACCAAATGTCCCGATTTTATAGGGACAGTCCCGATATTTGGGTCTTTTTCTTGTATAGGCTCCTATTACCCCCCACCCCCGTCCCGATTTTTCACACTTGCTGTCTGGTCACCCTATTCTACACAGCCGACAGCAGCGAATCTCGGAATGGGGTGGACAGATTCAGGCTTGCGGGGCTCCCTCTTTGGAATTAAAAATAGCCGCATAGACGTTCAGGCTCAGGCTGGAGCTCAGGCTTTGAAGCCCAGGGTGGAGCCAGATCTGCCCCTCACAGCACACGCAGGGACATTGTCTGTGTCCACGTCCCCTTCACCCCCTTCCTGGGACGGGGAACAGCAGCCCCAGGGCCCCTCCCTTCACCCCCAGGGCAGGGGAACAAGACCCCTTGGCCTCCTGGGCACTGGGGCCTCCCAGCACAGGTTCCTGGGTGAGCGTGAATGTGTCTCCACCCAGAAAGCTCTGTGCACCCGGCAACTACACAGATGTGCCCGTGGATCAGGATCCGGGATGGTCCTCTCCCCAGGAGTGATGGAACCTCTCTAAAAGTTGAGGGGTAACCGGTGCCCAAACCATGGCCCCACCCTCTCATGCCGGCCCTTTTTCCCAAGCTCCTGCCCCCGCACCTCCCCTTCTACCTGAACCCCGGCTCTCACACCGTCCCTTCTCCCCGACCCAAGCCCCCGTGCTCACACCGCCCCTTCTCCCCGACCCAAGCCCCCGTGCTCACACCGCCCCTTCTCCCCGAGCCCCCACCCTCACACCACCTCTTCTCCCCAACACCCTGACCCCCTGGTCGCTCCTCTCGGCCCCCTCCCCCCTCGTCGCTCACCCTTACAGCTGGTAAAAAGTGGGAGGGAATAGCCCTCCCATTGGTAAAAGTGATTGGCCATGGCCCCTGGCCCCACTCTTCCAGTGCCACTTACTCAGCCCCCAACCCCAGGAGGAGAGGGGGCTTGGGGCAGTGTCAGTGAGTTCAGTGCTGGGGGTACGAGTGGGGTTTACACCCCGGCTGCTGGAGCTCTGTATATCAAAGGTACGAGAACCTCACAGCGCCCATGTGAGCCCCCCACTGTCCTGCCAACGTGGCTCAGCCCTGACACCTGCTGGAGCCTCTCCCTGGGGAGGAATCATCCCTGGGGCCGTTCAGGCCTTGACCTCCCTGTGAAGGTGGCCGGTGAGGCTGCCGTTAATGTGAGTTACGATGTGAGCTCCTGTCTGCTGGGAACTGGACTCTCAGCCTAGGCTGAGATCGGTGACTGGGGAGTGAAAGGCCCCAGCTGCAGGGCCAGCTCCAGGGTTTTTGCCGCCCCAAGCAGCCAAAAAAAAAGAAAAAAAAAAAAAAAAGCCGCGATCGCGATCTGCAGCACTTCCGCCACGATTCTACTGCCGCCGCTTCTGCCCCAGCGCCGCCAGCCATTCAGTGCAGGAACAGTGATGCTCACACTTGGTGACACAGCCAGTGCCCCCAGCGGGAAGGGCGAGGGTCTGTCCAAGGAGCAATGGGCACAATCTGCAGCAAGGGAGACTGAGGCTGCAGATGAGGAAACACTTTCTAACTCTCAGAGCAGTGACGCTCTGGACCCGGCTCCAAGGGTTAACACTGTTAGTGACCATGGCAGCTGGCAGCTCAGCGTCCCTGTCAGGGGCCTGGGCTGGCACATGGCTGCCTGTACCTGGCTCAGCAAGGTGTTACTGGGCTGTGTAGACAGGACCTAGGGCTGGCACCTGTCCATAGGGTTGGCAGGCAACTGGTTTTTGATTGGAACGCCTGGTCGAAAAGGGACCCTGGTGGCTCCGGTTGGCACTGCTGACTGGGATGTTAAAAGTCTTGTCAGTGGCGCAGCGGGGGCCTGGGGCTAAGGCAGGCTCCCTGCCTCCTGGAAGCGGCCGCTAATTTACTTCCCTGGAGTTTGAAACTTTTCTAGCAGAGAGGAACATTTTACACAGAAGGTCATCCCTATATTACCCTCAAGCCAAGGGGGAAATCAAACGGTTTAACAGAAGTTTGAAAGAGAGTTTGCAAATGGCTAAACTGGAAGGGCGATTGTGGATACCCTTCACTACCGATTTCTTGCAAGCATATCGGGCTACACAACATGCCACAATGCAAAGATCATCCGCAGAGTTACTACATGGGAAACAGATGAATACTAAACTGAACATTGCTGGATTGTTAAAGGCACGACCTGAGGCCCCAACCGAGGATGATGTGAGAAAAACAGTTGAATGGAACCAAGCAAAGTCTAAGGCTTTCACAGACAAGCGGCGGGGTGTTAAGGAACCAAAGTTTGAGTGTGGTTCCTTCGTTGGAATACGAAAACCTGGAATTTTACGCAAAGGGGACCATAAATTCACAGCTCCTCTTAAAATCATAGAGAAGAAGGGACCTTACACCTATCGACTTTCTGATGGGTGGGTATGGAATGCTTCTTATCGTGCACCTGCCTATGCACCAAGAGGAGATTATGCCAACACCCCATCTGCATTGGACGACTTCACAGTAGAACCAACACAACAAGACATTGCACTGGAACCGGGGCTTGAGAGACGGCCTGTCAGATCCAGATGACCACCTGTCTGGACTAGAGACTACGTTATGTAGTATCTACAGTGTTTTCAGCGTAATATTTCTGCCAACAGTATAGTGTCTTATTTCCTATTTGTTCCTGTGGTTAGAACACCAATGTTTATTTTAATTGGGAGAGTTTCTTAAGAGAGATGGGAATGTGGTGTTTAGATGTTGTTTGTAATTATTAGAACTGGGAGCACTGGCTGTTGGGAGTCTGAAAGGACAGGAAACAGGAAGGAGGGGGGAGGAGTTCAGAGACTGAGTGAGAGCTACCGAGGGTGCAGCAGCAGCTTGGTAAAGAGGTTTCCACTTTTAAAATAAAATCCTGTTGAAGTTTGTTAGTACCTTGCCTGGTCACTACAACACCATGGTAAGTGCTGCCGGGACTCTGAACCCCCTCACACCCCCCCTCCCACACTCCCAACCCCCTGCCCCAGCCCAAAGTCCCCTCCTTCACCCCAAACCCCTCATCCCTGGCCCCACCGCAGAGCCCGCATCCCCAGCCGGAGCTCTAACCCCCCTCCTGCACCCCAAACCCCTGCCCCAGCCCAGTGAAAGTGACTAAGGGTGGGGGAGAGTGAACAACAGAGGGAGGGGGGATGGAGTGAGCAAGGCTGGGGACTTGGAGAAGGGGAAGGGCAGGGCCTCAGGGCAGGGGCAGGGCAGGGGTGTTCGGTTTTGTGAGATTAGAAAGTTAGCAACCCTTCCTGTCCAGGTTTTCCCAGGATTGTCCCTTTATCCATGTCACTCTCCTGGGAAATCTGTGAGTCTGCCCAGGACATGACAAGTCCCAGGTGTGTCAGTGGCTGTAGCGGGGGAGCTGCGGGGTGTCGGTGACTACGCAAAGGGAGCTCTGGGTCCAGAGTGCCTGGGAGCTGCAGAGATGGGGCAGCTTGGGGCAGTGAGTGAGATCAGGAGCTCAGGGCCAGCAGGGGCCACTCACCACTGTGCAGGTACCAGCTGTGGGGGCCACTGCCGGGGGCAGCGGGGTAGATCTGGTGCCATGTCCTGCTTGGTGCGGTTGGTACTTGGGAAAGTCCAGGAGCAGGAGCCTCTGGGGGCTGGTGCCCTTTCCCGGGATTTGGATGGGGTGACAGTGCCCGGGTGAGGGGACAAGTGGTGTACATGAAGGAGGCAGATTTCCTGTTTTGTTCCATCTCAGAGGTGGCGACCCTAACAGGACCCTCAGCGGTGTTTGTGTAACTGCCCTGGTTGCCCCCCTCCCTCCCAGCTCTGTGTGGTAGGATAACCCGGAGTGCATGGACCCCTGGGCCAGTGGTGCTGGAATGTGAGTGCATGTCCCCTGGGCTCCCTGATCACTGCTGGAGCTGCCCAGAATCTCCCAGCATGCACCAGGCCGTCCCTAGCTATTTTGGTGCCCTACGCAGCCCCCCCACGGGGGGGGCTGTGTGGGGCCCTAAGCCTCCGCGGAGAGGGGGCTGTGTTGGGCCCTGCCCCAGGCCTCTGTGGAGGGTGGGGGGGAGGGAGACAGGCCATTTCCTGCGGGGAAGTGGAGTGACCCGGTCCCAGCCTGCTCTACTCTGGGTCACTCCACTTCCCGCAGGAAGTGGCCAGCCCGTCGTCCCCCACGGCGGCCTGGGGCAGGACCCCACACAGCTCCCCTGCGGAGGCCTGGGACCCCAGCCTGCTCTGCTCCCCTGACTCCCAGGCTTGGGGGGAGGAGAGAGGTGGGAACCGCCCCCCAGCACTCGCCAGTAGCGCAGCTGGGAGCCCGGGGAGCGGAGCAGGCTGGGGCCGGGTCGCTCCACTTACCATGTGGTGAGTGCAGGCTCGGGCCTGGCTGCAGTCTTCAGGGGAGTGGGGGCGGGGGCCATAGGGTGGAGCAGGGAAGCCCCCCCTGTGGCAACTCCCAGCCCTACGGTGCCCCCCCTGCAGCAGCTCTCCGCCCCCACTCCGCCCAGGGGGCCCCCCTGCGGCAGCTCCCCGCCCCAGCTCACCTCCGCTCCTCCTTCTCCCCTGAGCACGCCAGTGCCACTCCACTTCTCCCGCCTCCCAGGCTTGTAGTGCCAATCAGCTGTTTGGTGCGGCAAGCCTGGGAGGGGAGGAGAATTAGAGCGGGGGCGGCGTGCTCAGGGGAGAAGGCGGAGCGGAGGTGAGCTGGGGTGGGGAGCGGTTCCCCTGCACGTTCCCCTCCCCCCTGCCCCGGTTACTTGCTGTGTGCAGCCCTCCCTGTGCCCTCCTGCCCCAGCTCACCTTCACTCCACCGCCTCCCCTGAGCGTGCTTTTTGGTGCCCCCAACCACTTGGTGCCCTAGGCGGCCGTCTAGTTCGCCTAGTGGTTGCACCGGCCCTGCACACACACAGCTCAGCCACGGCTGTGAGGCAGAAAAGCTGCCGCATGGGCACAGTTTGTTGCAATTGGGTCAGGGGAGTGTCACAAGATGGTTATACAACCGTGTCTGCCCTTGCAGTGGGGACAGGGCCTCCCTCCCCCCAAATCCAGGGAGACACTGAACAGCTGCTGTCTGGGCCTGTTACATTAGAAGGAAATTGTGCTAAAGCCCGGTCTGAGCATAGAGACCCTGCTGCTGGGAAGGGAACTGAGCAGTTCAGTGCAAATGATGACCAGATAAGAATGTCCATCCTGCAGAGCCCAGGTACGGCCCTGCAAAGGTGACACCAGGGGGCAGCATTTCATCACTAATCAGCCCTTTCACAAAGGGGGCATGTCCCTGCTCTGCAATAAACCTGGGGTGTCACCTGCCCCTTTCCATCTGCCCCCGGTTACATTGCTGTTTCCAGCCTATTGAATGTCATAGGAAAATGCTCTGTGCAGGGAAAGGAGCAGAGAGCTCCCAGGGTGAGGTGGAGCCTCACCATGGATAAAACATCAGCGGTATGTACAGTACCTGCGTAGATCTGGGCGCGTCTCCACCCTGCAACCAAACACAGACAGAGGGGTGAGAACGCCCCTGAACACCGACACGCTGATCAGGAGACAATGTCACACAGGGTGATACAGGGGGGAGTGGAACTTACTGAGCTCAGCCTGGAGTTTGTCTAAAAATAAAACAAAGAGAAATGAGTCAATATCACATAAAGTGACCAGATGTCCCGATTTTATAGGGACAGTCCCGATATTTGGGGCTTTGTCTTATATAGGCGCCTATTACCCCCTAACGCCCCCCAAAAATCCCCTATCCCGATTTTTAACACTTGGTGTCTGGTCACCCTAATATCACATTATCTTGCAGAAAAGAAGTGAGTCAAAAAGACTTTAAAGCAGGGAAGTTAAAATCCTCAGACTCAGCCTGGAGGTTACATCAGCAACCAGAGCCTGGCACCTCCTGAGCAGCGAAGGAATTAGCAAGGGGAGGAATATTGTAACTCCACCCGTCCAGGCGCAAGAGGTGTTAGAGCCAAACAGGGATCCCTCAGCAAGTAGAAAATATTAACCCTGTGAAGCCAGCAGAAAGGAGCATACAGTACATTGGGTGAAGTGCATGATGGGAATTAGGAGGCTAACATGGAATTAGCCGAGTGAACAGCCAGAGATATAAAACAAATACCAGGGAATTATTTCAGTCCAGCAGAATCAGGAAGCCTGTGAGAGAATCGATGGGTCCCCTGGATCAGCAGGAGGGAAAGGGAGCAATTGGGGAGCGTAAGGACAATGCTGAGAGACTGACTGATTTCTTTGCATCAGTTTTCACCACAGAGAATGTAGGGGAGGGACCTGCCCTGGAGCTGCTCTGTTCATGAAATGAATATCAGGGATTGAGGAGTGAAGAGGAGATATTGGAACAACTGATAAGTTAAAGAGCCAGCAGCCATCAAGAGCATGTCCCTGCCAGGTGCCAAACGCCCAAGAGTTCTGAAATGACGTCAGAGCGATATGGCTGAGCTGCTAACAATAATACGCATCTCTCATTAAAATCAGCGACACTTCCGGAGATTCAGAGGGTTGGGAATGTTGTCCCCAGCTTCAAAAATTTGGTCAGAGTAATTCTGAGAGTTACAGCCCAGTGAGCCTTACATCAGTGTCTGGTAAACTGGCTGAAACAAGAACTAAACCAGAATTCTAAATCAGCTGTATGAGAATGATAGGAACAAACCCAATTAGCACAGCTGGAAAAGAAAACTTAAACCCCTACAGCAGTGCAGCTGCACCACTGCTGCTGGGGGGCTTCAGCATAGACACTCCCTACGCTGAGGGGAGGGATTCTCCCATCGTCACAGGTAACCCACCTCCCCCAGAGTCAGTAGCTAGGTTGATTCTTCCGTCGACCTACCACTGTCTACACCAGGGGTTAGCTTGGTAAATGTAAACTACATCTCTCAGGGATGTGGATTCACACTCCAGAAAAACGTAGCTATACCAATATCAATTCCTAGAATAGACTAGGCTTGTGTCTATTCAATGCCAGTGAGTATGTCAGTACAGTATGGCACAAAGGAGAACCCAATGGCATAACTGATGTGGTCTTTCAAAAAGTTTTTGAAAAAGTTCCTCATAAAATTTTTTTAAGGAAACTAAGCCTGTCCACACTACCACTTATGGCTCCAAAACTTATGTCACTCAGGGCAGGTCTACACTAACCCCCCAAGTCGAATTAAGGTACGCAACTTCAGCTACATGAATAACGTAGCTGAAGTTCGAAGTACCTTAGTTCGAACTTACTTCGGTCCACACGCGGCAGGCAGGCTCCCCCGTCGACTCCGCGGTACTCCTCTCGCCGAGCAGGAGTACCGCAGTCGACGGCGAGCACTTCCGGGTTCGACTTATCGCGTCCAGACAAGACGCGATAAGTCAAACCCAGAAGTTCGATCGCTCGCCGCCGAACTACCGGGTAAGTGTAGACCTACCCTCAGAGGTGTGAATATCCCACCCCCTGAGCAACATAAGTTACGCTGACATAAGTGTTAGTGTGTACAGA
>NC_048311.1:37329301-37417515 GCF_013100865.1 Trachemys scripta elegans
TGTGTGAACATTCTTAAATCAAGAAGGAATCGACTCAAGCTAAAGTAATATAAGCCATTTCCAAGTGATTTAAAAGTGTCCATATAGGGTTCTGCACTACTTCCTTGTAACCAGTGCATGTGTCTGTATAGACAAACCTTTAATTAATTCACTACCAACAAACTTTGTTACTGGGCAGTTCAGGTTGCCTTGGCTGTGCCTTGTACCCTTCCAGAGCACAGAAGTTGGCAGCAAAAAACTGGACTCCTCTGAGAGACAGGAGACACACCCACAAAACACAGACATTAGATAACAAAGAAACGTAGGGTTAAGGTAATGCCTTCTGCCCCAGATCACACTTTTACTGATGAGCTAAACTGAAATAAAATGATCTTAATCTGAAATAAGAGGCTTCAATTTACCTAAAGGTGTGAATTCAAACTGATTTAGTTATTTCGGTTGCAGATGGTGTGCAGAGAAGGCCTTATGCTGTTTAGAAATTTCACACAGAAGATCCTCTACGGAGAGGTAGAGAAGGGATGTATGTCTGGAGCCTTCCCTGCTCAGGAGTCTTTTTCTTTTAAACTTTATTTTTATTGTTTTTATATAAAATGTAAACACATAATGAACAAAATTTATATATACAAATAATCCAAAAACATGCACTAGATCAGTGGTTCTCAAACTATTGTACTGGTGACCCCTGTCACATAGCAAGCCTCTGTGTGCAACCCCCCCTTACAAATTAAAAAAAAACTTGTTTATATATTTAACACCATTATAAATGCTGGAGGCAAAGCAGGGTTTGGGATGGAGGCTGACAGCTCGTGACCCGCCATGTAATAACCTCGTGACTCCCTGAGGTGTCCCGACCCCCCAGATTGAGAACCCCTGCACTAGCTCGCAATAGCATATAAATAACAAAATATTATGTTCATTATTTGCAAAATCTGGGGGAAAATAAAGCAAAAACAAACAAAAAACTTGAACCCATAGAGGTCATGCAGGGCATCAGTTATGGGGGGAGGGATAGGTCAGTGGTTTGAGCATTGGCCTGCTAAACCCAGGGTTGTGAGTTCAGTCCTTGAGGGGGCCCTTGAGGTATCTGGGGAAAAATCAGTACTTGGTCCTGCTAGTGAAGGCAGGGGGCTGGACTCGATGACCGTTCGGGGTCCCTTCCAGCTCTATGAGATAGGTATATCTCCATAAAAGTGACTTGTAGCGAGGGGCATAGCCTCACTCCAGGCCTGACAGGGAGAAACCACCACCCACCCCCTGGTGGGTGGAGCCTGGCAAGATACAACCACCCTGCCGGAAGCAGAGGGGCTGGACAGGAAGTTTAAAAGGTGGGCGCTGCAGCTCAGTTGGGCTGGAGATGGTGAAGGAGACAGATGCCTCCCACCTACTGCTGGGTCTTGCACCCACAAGGAACCTCTGCAGCACTGAGGACTCTCAGGGGCTACCAGAGATCTCAACCAACAAGGACACTGAAGAGCTGCTGGGACTGCCACTAGCTGTGTAACCTGGAGAGAGGGAGGACACCTCACAAGATAAAGGTGCATGACAAGGGGGTCGTAGGAAGTAGCCCAGGGACGCCAGACAATAGTATGGTGGCGGTGCCAGAGTGCTGATCAGCGTGTTGTGGTGAGATTCCCCACTGATCCAGTGATGGAGCCCTCTGCCACTGCTAGGGCTCTGGGCTCGGACTCAGTGGAGTAGGTTGCTCCCGGATCCCTCTACCCCTGCGGCTGTCCCACCCCTGTGGTGGCCACCTACCCACCTTAGGCCAAGAGGCCTGCGTTTGTCTGCCATCTGCCTGAGCCATGTTGTCATGTGATAGACTGTTCGGTGCGCCTGAGCTCCCTAGACTGTCTGGTGCTCTACCCTGCTCAGAGAGCCTGAGCCCCAAAACCATTTACTATTCTTCCCTGCCCAGAGGGCCTGAGCTCCAGTGACTGCTAATTCCCCACTAAAGATTGCCTTTACAGAAAAGGGGTAGCAAGGGGGTGTGGCCTCACTCCAAGGATGATGGGGAGGGATGGCCACAGATGCCTACATGACTAAACAGACAAATAAGTGAGAATATAAGAGTATCGGGCACTAATATATACTAAACTGCATCTTCAGGAACACTGGCCTGTACAGAAAGCTGAAAACAGGGACTTTCTTTCCAGACCAATGATTCCAGTGGGGGATGTTGTAATGCCCATAGTGATCCTGGGAGACCCAGCCTACCCCTTACTGCCATGGCTCATGAAATCTTACATGGGCAACCTGGACAGCAGCAAGTCGCGCTTCAACAATAAGATTAGCAGGTGCAGTATGACCACAGAATGTGCCTTCAGCAGATTAAAGGTGCACTGGTGCTGCCTTTAGGGCAGGTTGGACATAAATGAGGAAAATATTCCCATGGTCATAGCAGCCTGCTGTGTGCACCATAATATTTGTGAGGGGAAGGGTGAAAATTTCCCCCAGGGGTGGAGCACTGAGGCAGATTGCCTGAGCACTGAATTTGAGCACCAGATACCAGGGCTATTAGAGGGGCACAACGGGGGGCTGTGAGAATCAAGGAGGCTTTGAGGCAATATTCTGATATAGAGCAACAGTAATCTGTATTTTTATACATCAATCTGCCATGCTTGACTAACTTCTGTTACCTCATTTTGCTTAACCATTGTGATTAAACTACTTCTATGTATTTCTACCAGCATCAATCACTCCGTGTAGGACACTAATAAAGATTGGTTATCTCTCAGAGACTTTGTTTTTGTTAAACATCAATTAACACACACATAAGGCTTGGTGGGAAGGGAGATAACAGTGAAGAACAGTGGAGGCTCTCAGAGCTGTGCATACGTCTAGCTGTGATTCTGGAAGGTGTCCGAAGGGGTGGAATGAACAGGGTACTGAGATGTGCCGGGAAGTTGCAAGGAATGTGTGAGCAGTTTGTGGAGAGCATGGAAAACAGTTTTGTATCAGCTGCAAGGGGAGGTGAGCATGCATCTGCACTGACTGGAGCATGATTAGGGACTTCAGCATCTCTGTTTGTTCCTCCATCACATTAGTCATTCGCTCCTGTCCCTTTAGAATGTGCTCCTCATTCTTTCTGTCTTGCCTTTCCTTTTCTCTCCACTTCCTGCATTCTCTTTTCTCTCTGAGGATTGGAGCACCTCTCAGAATTTGTCCTCCTTGCTCCACCTTGGTCACTTCCTTACCTGGCGATGGTGCTCGGACAGTGTGTAGGGAGTTCCCCTGAAGGCAGCATTTGCATTAGCACAAGAAACAGTACACAGAAGCATCATTGTTTGTTCATCCACAGCATTCAATCCTTACAGAAAAATTCACCTCTTGTAACATATCAGTCACTTTCTCTATGAACCCTGGCAAGCACACATCTCCACGAACACCCTAAGCATAATGAGCGAGGCCTGGACAGATAGTGGGCATTCAAGATAAGGCAAGGGTTTAGAAGATGTTTTCAGGGGATCATTGAAGGCGACCATGGACAATAATGCAAATTCTGCCCCCATTTTCCACAGGCGGGGGTCACTGAAGTTGATATCTCACTCCTGAGCGTAAGCAAGGGTGCATCTACTGCATGCATGCAGGTTCAGAACCAGTCCCTATGCTGCTCACGTGTGTGCCTATTTGGTCCCAGCACAAGTAATTGCCGAGCACAGGAAAGTGTCCTACAATGGTGGAAGGAACAAAGCAGCTGTGACAAGAAACCTTTGGTAGAGGATTGGCGAGTACCTCCTGTAAAGTTTGCTGGAGATCTCTCTGGAGGATTCCTCTGAAATGTCGGTGTGCATTAACACACTGTTCCATCGCACTTCTTAGCTTCACAGGGAAATGTGGAGCACATTGAAACACAGCTAGTGTTGCAGATTTGTATCCGTTCATCCACGTCTACAATACACAGACCAAAGGACAGCTGAACCTCATATAAATGAGCAGCATCAACTCAAAAAGATCACTTACTGAGGCTTTCCTTTTCTGCATCATGCACACCAGAGACAGACTGCTGGGACTGGCTGGACCCCTCTGGAGTGGAAAAGAGATCCTGACTCGTCACACCACTGGCAATGTGCTCCAAATCATCCTCCAGCTTGATTCGTCCACAACTTCATCATCAGGGTTCAGTCTGCTGTCCGCTGTCTCCAGCCCCACTGAAGTACCCACAGGGCTCTTGGAGGTGGGGTACCACCAAGGATGGCATCCAGCTCCTAATAGAAGCGGCAGGTCTTCGGTGTAGCAACACAGTGACAGTTTGCCTCCTTTGCCTTCTGCTCATTTCCTTTATCTTTGCACGGCACTGCACCATGTTCCATTCATAGTCACAGAGAGGGTCGGTCTCGTTCTGATGTCCTTGTGTCACAATGCTGGGGCGAGCTCCACACACAGTTCCAGGCAGGTGGCTTTCCGCATCCAAAAGTTCTGCAGCCACTACTCGTCATCCCAGACCAGCATAACAATGCGATCCCACCACTGAGTGCTTGTTTCCTGAGCCCAAAAATGACGGTCCACCATGTGCAGCTGCTCCGTGAATGCCAACAGTAATCTGGTGTTGTTTCTTTAAATGGGACATAGAAGGTCAGGCAGCTCTTATTCCTGTTCAGATCGGGAGCTCATGATATACTGCATGACCATGTGCGATGTGTTCATAACAGCAACCACAACAGTAGAGAGCAGTGTGGGATCCATCCTTTCAGGTAGAGATGGCGGATGCACAGTAAACAGGGGCAGTTAAAAAATGCAGCGAAACGCAGTCCGAGTCTCATGGAACGCTGGGATGGAAAAACGCATCATGGGATGCTGAACCCGCACCCATGATGCACTGCGATCCACTCCGCCTTCCCACAACTCCTAGCTGCAGACGGTGGCGAATAGCACAGTGGGATAGCTACCCACAGTGACAGGTTTCAGAGCAGTGTTAGTCTGTATCAGCAAAAACAATGAGGAGTTCTTGTGGCACTTTAGAGACTAACAAATTGATTTGGGCATAAGTTTTCATGGGCTAAAACCCACTTCATCAGCTGCATGGAGTGGAAAATACAGTAGAGAGATATAAATACACAGCATATGAAAAGATGGGAGTTGCCTTACCAAGTGGGGGGTGTCAGTGCTAATGAGCCAATTCAAGTAAGGTGGAAGTGGGCTATTCTCAACAGTTGACAAAAAGGGAGGGAAAAATCACTTCTGTAGTGCTAATGAGTTCAAGGTAATCAAGATGGCCCATTTCAAACAGTTGACAAGAAGGTGTGAGTATCAGCAGGGGGAAATTTAGTTTTTACAGTGACCCATCCACTCCCAGGCTTTACTCAGGCCTAATTTGATGGTGTCCAATTTGCAAATTAATTCCAGTTCTGCAGTTTCTCATTGGAATCTGTTTTTGAAGTTTTTCTGTTGAAGAATTGCCACTTTTAAGACTGTTATTGAGTGTCCAGGGAGACTGAAGTGTTCTGCTACTGGTTTTTGAATGTTATAATCCTTGATGTAAGATTTGTGTCCATTTAGTCTTTTGCATAGAGACTGTCCAGTTTGGCCAATGTACATGGCAGAGGGGCATTGCTGGCACGTGATGGCATATATCACATTGGTAGATGTGCAGGTGAACGAGCCCCTGATGGTGTGGCTGATGTGGTTAGGTCCTATGACGGTGTCCCTTGAATAGATATGTGGACAAAGTTGGCACTGGGGTTTGTTGCAGAGTTAGGTTCCTGGGTTAGTTTTTGTTGTGTGGTGTGTAGTTGCTGGTGAGTATTCGCTTCAGGTTGGGGGGCTGTCAGTAAGTGAGGACAGGCCTGTCTTCTAAGATCTGTGAGAGTGAGAGATCGTCTTTCAGGACAGGTTGTAGATGCTTGATGATGCGCTGGAGAGGTTTTAGTTGGGGGCTGTAGTTGACAGCTAGTGGCGTTCTGTTACTTTCTTTGTTGGGCCTTGTTAGGATATAGATATTCAGGCCTGTCTGCAAAGGCCTATACTTTAAGAATTTAGGTGTATTCCTAGTTATAGAGGTATAAAAGAAAGAATCAAAATCACTTTCTGCCGGTGTAAGGACCTTCTCTTACTGTGACAGTCTGAGGCCTGGTTCTTAGGCTAAGCCTTCGGCTAAGTAGCAGAGGCCAGCTATAAACTGGGAAGTGTATGGTCACATCCTCACATTTCAAACTAGTCACATTGAAATAAGGTGCTATTGGGCTGTTAGGAATACAATCCTGTCCTGATATTCCTATTGTTTGGGTCCACTAGGCATAGCTACCAGGTAACTCGGGAGAGTGGAAGGCCAAAAGTGCCGATGAAACTCTTTTGCTCTGGGCCTAACTGAACCACAGAACTCCATCTTGTGAACTCTCACCTACTTTCATGCTAATTGCCTTGATGCTGAAGCAGAATATGTAATGGTCAGCTTTTTTAGCAGA
This sequence comes from Trachemys scripta elegans, assembly GCF_013100865.1. NCBI lineage: Eukaryota > Metazoa > Chordata > Testudines > Emydidae > Trachemys > Trachemys scripta. Next base: position 37,335,703 of record NC_048311.1, read on the forward strand.
TGGCTGCAGTTTCACTCACACTAGCAGAAATAGTAGAGATAAGGAGCGAGGGAAGGGAGGGGGTAGTTAGTTTGCAGGGGTCTAAACCCAAGGTCACAGATATGCATGAGACTGGGAAAATTTCCCAATGTAGAACTTATTGTAACTGTTGTCTGGAAGGGAGGGGTAAGGGGGAAAAGCCAGACAAAGAGATGTATGCAAACAGTTTGGAATAAAAAAGGTAAAATTTGTTTGTATTTGTTGCACTTGATTTGAGACATGCTGGTCTCCTAGTGCCATTTCAGAGCTCTGAAATAAACTTGGCTTGCTTTCTCCCCTCGGTGTCTTTATTGGGGCCAAGCACACCGGGCAACGAACCTCGCTGTTTGCCTCCTCGGGCCCTTTGGGCTGGCAACACTATCACCTCCAGAGAAAGGGAAAAGCCTAGAAGATGTAAAAGGAAACTTAGTTTGATAGCATCCTGTCTGGCAAGAACTCACTTATCAATAGCTGGGATGTGAAATCCTAATTTCTGTGTTGTTCTATCACTGTAGTCTCCACTTCCCTATTGTTTGTCTGTATAATCTCTGTCTGGTTCTGTGATTGTTTCTGTCTGCTGTATAATTAATTTTGTTGGGTGTAAGCCAATTAAGGTGGTGGGATATAATTGGTTAAATAATCATGTTACAATATGTTAGCGTTGGTTAGTTAAATTTCAATAAAATGATTGGTTAAAGGTATAGCTAAGCAGAACTCAAGTTTTACTATATAGTCTGCAGTTAATCAGGAAGTAAGGGGGGAATGGGGGTGGGGGAATTGGAATCATGTTTCACTAAGGGGGGAATGGGAACAGGAAATGGGAACAGGGACAAGGCAAGGCTCTGTGGTGTCAGAGCTGGGAAGGGGGACACTGAGGAAGGAAACTGGAATCATGCTTGCTAGAAGTTCACCCCAATAAACATCAAATTGTTTGCACCTTTTTACTCCGGGTATTGTTGCTCTCTGTTCATGCGAGAAGGACCAGGGAAGTGAGCGGGTGAAGGAATAAGCCCTCTAACAGGCCTGTCCTGTAGTAGGTGACTTCTCGGTACCCTTCTGGCTTACCTACATGCCTCCAGATTTCATCCAGACTACATCACACGATTCATTGCCTATAGCCAAACTCTAAGATACAACCGCATTTGCTCCAATCCCTCAGACAGAGACAAATACCTACAGGATCTCTATCAAGTGTTCTTAAAACTACACTATCCACCTGGTGAAGTGAAGAAACAGATTGACAGAGCCAGGAGGGTACCCAGAAGTCACCAACTACAGGACAGGCTTGCCTGTAGTAGGGAGGGAAAGAAGGGTTGAAGCCTCCTCAGGTAAGGGTAAGGAGTGGGATAGGAAGAATATGGTATGGTGAGGGGTGGTGTAAAAGTTGTGGGTTTCGGGGCAGGGAGTCCTGTCAGCCCCAAATTCTCCCCTTCCCCGTGCTGGGATCTGGGGGAGCCCTACCCCTCTGCACTCCTTCTTTTGCCCCCGTATGGCCTGGGATCTGGGAGACTCTTGGGGTGTCTAACCTCTTCATGTAATCTGTGATCAAGGGGAAGTGGGGTGGGGGGCTGAATGTGATGAAAATGTAAACACCTGAAAAGAAATGAAATGAAAGGAGGCAGGAAATGAATAGTTAAAATACATATCACCCCTGTGTGGGGTTACTAGAGTGTGTGGGGGAGGGGGAGTTGGATTGGGTGGGCCTGCAACGTGGCTGGGGAAGTCTGGCTGGACCAGGGCTGGGGGGCCCAGCTCGGCTTGGTAGTTGGGGTGAGGAACCCAACTCAGTGTGCAGCTCACATAACCGAGGGAGTGTGTGGCCCACAAATCAGCTGCTGCCTGTGATGTGTGCACCCAGAAACGTAGGGCAGAGGGGAGCTAAATGTTGTGGGGGATGGTGGAGAAGGAGACAGACACACCAGTTTCCTCTCACACGCTTAAATTAGCCGCTATATAATAAAACTATCAAGGTGTTGGGACAGAGACCTGGGATGAGATTTCTCTCACCAGCCCTGTTACAAGCTACACATTGTAAACATTGCACAGCACGACCATTATCCCCACTGCACTACCAGAGTGCACAGCTGGATGGGCACTGAGCAACCACGGGGCAATCAGCCCCAGCGCTGGACTGAGCAGTCGGCCTCCCCGACCCTGAAGCCCCCCCCAGCCAAGTCAGAATGGCTCCAACACCGGGCTGAGCCACCGGCCCCTGAGCCCCAGTGCTGGGCTGAGGCGCTGGCCCCCAGAGCAGTAGGCCAGCCCCAGTGCTGGGCCAAGCCACCAGCCACCCGAGCGCCAAGCCAAGACACTGCCCCCCAACCCCAAGCCACCAGCCCCACCAGCACCAGGCAGCGCATGACCAAGCTGCCCCACTCCCCCGCCAGACGCCCCTGGCTGGCCACCCACTGGCTTGCCGCGTTCCTTCCTCACTCCCCCTCCCAAGAGGAGGAGGGACACAGTGAGCAGCGGGGACTTCTGGAGGGGTGGTGGTGGTGAAGTGGCAGGGCCACTGGCACAGGCATCTAGTGGCAGGTTGGCAGCAGGGAACGCTTAGCCTTCTCATGCCTATTATACCCACCGCCCATGGCTACAACCACCTAAATGGCCACTAACTCCTACAACAAACGTTTCCCTTTCTGTTTAAAAAAGCTAGAAAATTCAGTGACAAAACCTTGGTTAGCACAGAGTTCAGGCTGCCTGGTGAGATTATCTCCTGCCCTTCCATAGCACAGTGACAGCTCTGAGACCCTGTCCCCACTACTCTCTCCACTGGTCAGTACAGCTACACTGAACACAGGGAATGCAGCTGCAGTGCAGGCAGATACATGCTGCAATTCAAATCTGTGGAACACGACACAACACAAACAATTGCACCTTCCTGTAATCCTTCCTCATGTCTATTCACTGACAAAAAACTTAGGGTAGGTCTATACTATCGCAGTAAGTTGACCTACGGTATGCAACTCCAGCTACATGAATAATACTTATTATTATTCAGTTTGCCGTTGACTTACCTTACTCTTCTCATCGGGGGTAGAGTACATGGGTTGATTGGAGAGCGATCTGCGGTCGATTTGGTGCGTCTTCACTAGACCCGCTAAATCGACTGCAGGTGCATCGATCTCCACTCTGTCGAGCCCGACTGTAGTGTACATGTAACCTTAGTTACCTTCAGGCAACCTTGACTCTGTACTATCTCATGCACTTCCAGAATGCTGAGTTCAGCAATACTCAGACCTCTAAAACTAGGAAATCCATTAGGAAGGTAAACACCCAAACAACCTTAACTCTGCCCCTTTGGAGCTGGCAACAACCACTGGGAATTGGTTGCATGCACTAAAGCTGCATCCACTATGCTTGATGTAGCTGTAATGACCAGTGGAGGGATTATTTGGAGCATATGGGCAGAACTGTCACAGTGATATCAGGAGAGGTGCAGGTGTACCTTGAGGGATCAATCATGTCTCATTTCAGCACTGAGCGGTGCAGGCTCTGTCAGTAGCAGGGCTCAGACTCCTTGCCGTGGGGATTGTCAGCAGCCTGCTGTCAGATATGCCAGTGATCACCAAGGCTTGGTGAGGGGTAAGTGAAGGTAAGTGAGCAAGACACGAGAAGTCATTCTTCCGTTCTTCTCTGCGCTGGTTAGGCCTCAACTGTAGTATTGTGTCCAGTTCTGGGCACCGCATTTCAAGAAAGATGTGGAGAAATTGGAAAGGGCACCGCAGAAGAGCAACAAGAATGATTAAAAGTCTTGAGAACATGACCTATGAAGGAAGGCTGAAAGAATTGGGTTTGTTTAGTTTGGAAAAGAAAAGACTGAGAGGGGACATGATAGCAGTTTTCAGGTATCTAAAAGGGTGTCATAAGAAGGAGGGAGAAAACTTGTTCACCTTAGCCTCTAAGGATAGAACAAGAAGCAATGGGCTTAAACTGCAGCAAGGGAGGTTTAGGTTGGACATTAGGAAAAAGTTCCTAACTGTCAGGGTGGTTAAACACTGGAATAAACTCCTAGAGAGATTGTGGAATCTCCATCTCTGGAGATATTTAAGAGTAGGTTAGATAAATGTCTATCAGGGATGGTCTAGATAGTATTTGGTCCTGCCATGAGGGCAGGGGACTGGACTCGATGACCTCTCGAGGTCCCCTCCAATCCTAGAATCTATGAATCTATGAATAAGGTAACGTCCCAGAAGAAATCCACACCCACAGGGCAAGGATGACGAGGTGATAACATTTTGCAAGTTGGGGGTGGTGAGTGTGGAGTAGTCTCAGTGTTTGAGTGTAAACCCAGGTGTTCACTACATCTGGCCTAAACCTCATGTCCTCATTACAGAACTAGCCGCACCTGTGTCCCCTTGCAGTTCTCTCTGACAGCAACTTCAGGGGTCAGGCCCACTGTCTCTACCTGTCCTGGGAGCAGGGACTTCCTCAATTCTCCCACTCTTAGACCAGGCTCTGGGCTACAGGGCCCTGTGTATCAACCACTGTTACCCTGAAGGGGTCAGACACGAGCTGAGACCAATTCCAACTGGTGGCATCAGTTTGGGGAGGATCAGCCAATGTTTCCCCCGTGTGCACAAAATAATTGTAATACCCACAACATGTTAATGTCACCTGACTGTTTAGGGGTGTTAGTGTGTCTCATTAACTCCTTGTTCTAATGCCCTCAAACTTGGGCCACTAGTCCCACCCCAGAGTCCAATGAGTCACAGCAATTTTCAAGACAACCTGAGTATGCGTCAAGGTTTTAGAGAACTTAGAAAAAACAGATATTAAACAGCAAACTAGAATTAACCTTATCCAGAGCAGAGACCCTGACCCACTATAATGAATAAAATTGTGTAATCTCACAATGAACCCTCCTGACTCCACTTATTACCCTGCTGAAGACATTAAAACATCAGAACAAGTTACTGACCTGCCACCTGCACTTCCAATATAGCATCTTCATAAGAGACACTGGACTGAAAAAAGCATTTGTATTGTCCATCATCGGAGGGTTGGATATTGCGTATTCTCAGGGAAACACTCCCATTGGTGATGTCATCTTTCAAGAGCTCAGTTCTTCCTCGATATTCCGGCATCTGCTGTCCATACTGATTCTGCCCACCACGGTACAGGTGCACAACTGCAGAGAACTGGGATCGGAACCATCTCACCTCCATGTTCTCAGCGCTCATCCTGGGGGAGAGGTGGCAGGGCAGGACGGCCTCCCCACCTATGGAGGCAGCGATTGGACGGTCAGGTCCAGTCACTGTGAATTGTGCTGTGAAATGTACAATGAAAAAAGGAAATTAAATTGGCGAGGGGCTGGGGTTTGGCATTAATTCAGCAGTAAGGCACACAGTAAGAGAGTGCCCTGCATTAGAAGTGAAAGACCATTTAACGACAAAAGCTTGACGGAGCATAAAGCAATCAAAGGTCTGAACACATGTTACACTTATCCCAAAAATTCTCATGTAGCACATGGGACTCTCTGGTAGGTTCCAAAGTCTTTCAAACCTTTCTCTTAGGGTTTGTTCTCTTGGTTAACAGGTCCTGTCACTTTGCAGCCCATGATATTGGGCCTCTGGTCAGTTCAAATCCAGCTTTTATACCAAAAATCTTTGTTCTCTTGGGCTTCTGGGACCTGGTCTAACCCAGTTTATGCAATCCTCCCTAGGGGTGGTACTTCTCTGGAGCTGTTACCTGTCCCACAAGTAATTACCCCCCATGGTTTGCAAATTCTGAAGGAGATGGGGTAACCCTCCTGTGATGTTGTAGTCTATATGGTTTTATAAAAATATGCTAATGAGTGAATATAATGTAGCTGGAATATGCTTCATGCAAAAGGTCTCTTGTAAGGCATCATTACAAAGCTTATAATCTACAGAGTGTGATCATCCTATTTGTATAAATGTACCACTCTTGTATCTGAAACTAGAAATATGAAATATAACTCTGAGGACCTATTGTAATTATGCAAAGTGTGGGCCATTAATGATGGTTTGGAATCTTGATGACTCCCATTAACCAGGACCATTGTCTGCAGATGGCTGTGTTTTACCTGTAAGTCTTCATGTATACATGTGTGCTGGCAAGTGGGCAATGAAGTCTTGCAGTGACATGTGATCATGTCACCTGAACTGGAATCCATCTTTAACCTGGTGTCTTTCCATTGAGAAGGAGGGGGTGGGAACCCAGAGAGGGACAAAGGATTCCTGCCTTATGCAAAAGATGTATAAAAGGGTGGAACAGAACAAAGGGGGAGAGGAGCCATCATGAAGAATCCCCTAGCTACCACCTGAGCTGGAACAAGTGCTGTACCAGGGGAAAGAATTGTGCCCAGGCCTGGAAGGTGTCCAGTCTGAGGAAAAAACTTACTGAAGCATCTCTGAGGGTGAGATTATCTATATTCAGTTTGATTAGACATAGATTTGCGCATTTTATTTTATTTTGCTTGGTGACTTACTTTGTTCTGTCTGTTACTACTTGGAACCATTTAAATCCTACTCTCTGTATTTAATAAAATCACTTTTTACTTATTAATTGACCCAGAGTATGTATTAATACCTGCGGGAGCAAACAACTGTGCATATCTCTCTATCAGTGTTATAGAGGGCGAACAATTTATAAGTTTACCCTGCATAAGCTTTATGCAGGGTAAAACAGATTTATTTGGGTTTAGACCCCATTGGGAATTGGGCATCTGGGTGTTAAAGACAAGCACACTTCTTCTAGCTGCTTTCAGGTAAACCTGCAACTTTGGGGCAAGTAGTTCAGACCCTGGGTCTTTGTTGCAGCAGACGGGAGTGTCTGGCTCAGCAAGACAGGGTGCTGGAGTCCTGAGCTGGCAGGGAAAGCAGGACTAGAAGTAGTCTTGGCACATCGGGTGGCAGCTCCCAAGGGGGTTTCTGTGATCCAACCCGTCACACCTCCCCCATGGCATAGATTAGAATCTCAAACCCACAAAGATACATATAACATGTATAGGTACCATTGATAAAGGGGGTACAAAAATAAACAGAACATTCATAAAGTGAATTTGATAGTCCCCAAAATGCCGCACATGGCTGCAATATCTGTCACACAGAGTTCACATGAGTGTTATACACTGTCCCCATCATCTCTGAATAAAGCTCTAACTTCTCATAGGCACCCTGGGGATAATGGTACTGGGGGCCTGGTTCTCTGATACACAAAGGCCTTTTCATGCTGCTCCAGCACAGAGGCCTCCTCATCTGCAGGAGGGGGGTGTAAAGGCTGACAAGGTGTAAAGATATGAAAACAGATCATCACTATGCAGGCAATGGATATAAAGGTAAAGTCAGAGGTCAGATAATGGAGGGAGGGGAGCAGGCAGATAGAAAAGAGCAGGAAACAGAAAACCGATCACTATGGAACTGCACAGGATGTGGGAGTCTCGGTGCAGAGACTCAGCATCAGGAGAGACGGAGAGAGCTGGTTAAATTAACAGGATGGAAACCACAGCAGGAGGGAACCAAAATGCCCAAGGAGCTGTGGAGCTGTCCCGGGGGTTGAGTGGGACAATATAAGACTCATAGACTCATAGACTCTAAGGTCAGAAGGGACCATTATGATCATCTGGTCTGACCCCCTGCATGCTGCAGGCCACAAAACCGTCCCTACCCTTCCCTTGACTCTGCTGATGAAGTCCCCAAATCCTGTGTCTTGGTGACTTCAATTTGCAGAGAACCCTCCTGCTAGCGATCTCTGCCCCATGCTGCGGAGGAAGGCGAAAAACCTCCAGGGCCTCAGCCAATCTACCCTGGAGGAAAATTCCTTCCCGACCCCAAATATGGCGATCAGTAAGACCCCGAGCATGTAGGTAAGAGTCTCCAGCCTGACCCTTGTTAGCCATTATACTATTTACCTGCTATTGCTCGGTATTCCTCAGCTAATATGTTTTACCATTAAACCATTCCCTCCATAAACTTACCTAATTTAATCTTAAAACCAGACAGGTCCCTTGCCCCCACCGTTTCCCTCGGAAGGCCATTCCAATATTTCACCCCTCTGACGGTCAGAAACCTTCGTCTAATTTCAAGCCTAAACTTCCCCACTGCCAGTTTATATCCATTCGTTCTCGTGTCCACATTAGTACTGAGCTGGAATAATTCCTCTCCCTCCCTTGTATTTATCCCTCTGATATATTTAAAGAGAGCAATCATATCCCCCCTCAGCCTTCATTTTGTCAGACTAAACAACCCGAGCTCCTCCAGTCTCCTTTCATACGACAGGTTTTCCATTCCTCTGATCATCCTAGTGGCCCTTCTCTGTACCCGTTCCAATTTGAGTTCATCTTTTTTTAAACATGGGAGACCAGAACTGCACACAGTACTCCAAATGAGGTCTCACCAGCGCCTTATACAATGGAAGCAGCACCTCCTTATCCCTACTAGATATACCTCGCCTAATGCATCCCAAGACCGCCTTGGCTTTTTTCACCGCCACGTCACATTGTCGACTCATAGTCATCCTGCGGTCTACAAGAACCCCTAGGAGTTCACTGAAGGCACAGAATGAAGAAGCCAGCAAATATCCTCACATCCTCACTGTGAGGTGAGGTCTAGCTCTGAGCCCTAGTCAGATGTGCCTAGTGCAGCATGAATGACTTGTGGGTTGTTACATCTAAACTGGAGAGCCTAGGATTCAGGACTCCTTCGTGGCTGAAGAGTCTGATTTGTGACGTATACAGTCTGTCAGTGCAGTGTATAGGAATTGGATAGTGTCCTTTTAAATAGTTTGCAAGACCTGCAGTGGTGCTCACTGTGTTCTGTGTTTTAGAAGCTGCCAGAAATCAGCCAAAGCAGTAGGATGGATGTAGTGTCAAGGCCTGACAAGATGGTGTATAGACAGTAACCATGGTCAGTGGGAACCCAGGTGTAGCCTGTGATTTCTCCATGTTGCTGGTTGTTGGCAGGTTGATCAGACGTGATTTACAAGACAAGGCAGTGTTGTGAGGTGGATGGTGATGACCAGCAATAGCAACAGCAGCAAACCCAGTGAGGATCCCAGAGCTCCTACCTGACACCAGTCTGTGAACCTGTAGAGTGAGGCAGAGAGCGACGTAGCCGGGCAGAGCGGAGCTCACTGTGGTGCCGGGGGAGAACGAGGGAACCTTCCCCATCATCGTAGCTTGGTCTGGAGAACAGGAGAAATAACAAACCAGATGGCAAGTTAGTGGGATGCAGTGACAGTGCCAGGTTGTCTGACTTTCATAGCCCTGGTCCATGGATCAGTTATGTTTACATTAGCACACTTCCCAATATTCATAGACTAAGGTCAGAGGGGACCATTAGATCATGTAATGTGATCTGTGCCACAGGCCAAAGACTCTCACCCATTTACCCCTGTACTGAGCCCAAACTTGTGTTTGACTGAAGCATCTTCCGGAAAGTATCAGAGGGGTAGCCGTGTTAGTCTGAATCTGTAAAAAGCAACAGAGGGTCCTGTGGCACCTTTGAGACTAACAGAATCCCTACACTAACACAGGAACAAATCAACATACCCTTAGAGCCCCGACCGGGGTTATTCTATCTACTACCTAAGATCCACAAACCTGGAAATCCTGGACGCCCCATCATCTCGGGCATTGGCACTCTCACTGAAGGACTGTCTGGATATGTGGACTCCCTACTCAGACCCTACGCCACCAGCACTCCCAGCTATCTCCGTGACACCACAGATTTCCTGAGGAAACTACAATGCATTGGTGACCTCCCAGAAAACACCATCCTAGCCACCATAGATGTAGAGGCTCTCTACACTAACATCCCACATACAGATGGAATACAAGCTGTCAGGAACAGTATCCCTGATGATGACACAGCACAACTTATTGCTGAGCTCTGTGACTTTATCCTCACGCACAATTATTTCAAATTTGGTGACAATATATACCTCCAGACCAGTGGCACCGCTATGGGCACCCGCATGGCCCCACAATATGCCAACATTTTTATGGCTGACCTGGAACAACGCTTCCTCAGCTCCCGTCCACTCATGCCCCTTCTCTACCTACGCTATATTGATGACATCATCATCTGGACCCATGGGAAGGAGGCCCTGGAAGAATTCCACCATGCTTTCAACAGCTTCCACCCCACCATCAACCTCAGCCTGGACCAATCTACACGGGAGGTCCACTTCCTGGACACCACCGTACAAATAAGCGATGGCCACATTAACACCACCCTATACCGAAAACCCACCGACCGCTACGCCTACCTTCATGCCTCCAGCTTCCACCCCAGTCACACCACACGATCCATCGTCTACAGCCAAGCACTGAGGTACAATCGCATCTGCTCCAACCCCTCAGACAGAGACCAACACCTACAAGATCTTCACCAAGCATTCTCAAAACTACGATACCCACACAAGGAAATAAAGAAACAAATCAACAGAGCCAGACGTGTACCCAGAAGCCTCCTGCTACAAGACAGGCCCAGAAGAGAAACCAACAGAACTCCACTGGCCATCACCTACAGTCCTCAGCTTAAACCTCTCCAACGCATCATCAGTGATCTACAACCCATCCTGGACAATGATCCCTCACTTTCACAGACCTTGGGAGGCAGGCCAGTCCTCGCCCACAGACAACCTGCCAACCTTAAGCATATTCTCACCAGCAACCACGCACCGCACCATAACAACTCTAACTCAGGAACCAACCCATGCAACAAACCTCGATGCCAACTCTGCCCACATATCTACACCAGCAACACCATCACTGGACCTAACCAGATCAGCTACAACATCACCGGCTCATTCACCTGCACGTCCACTAATGTTATATATGCCATCATATGCCAGCAATGCCCCTCTGCTATGTACATTGGCCAAACTGGACAGTCACTACGCAAGAGGATAAATGGACACAAGTCAGATATCAGGAATGGCAATATACAAAAACCTGTAGGAGAACACTTCAACCTCCCTGGCCACACAATAGCAGATGTAAAGGTTGCCATCTTACAGCAAAAAAACTTCAGGACCAGACTCCAAAGAGAAACTGCTGAGCTCCAGTTTTTTTTCTGTTAGTCTCAAAGGTGCCACAGGACCCTCTGTTGCATCTTCCGGAAAGTCACCGATCGTTGATCTGAAGACAGCAAGAGACGGACAATTCACCACTTCCCTGGGTAGTTCGTTCCAATTATTAATCACCCTCACTGTTATAATTCTGTTCCTTAATTCTAATGAGAATTTGTCCAGTTTTAACTTCCAGCCGTTGGTTCTTGTTATGCCTTCCTCCACTGTATTAAAGAGCCCTTTAGTACCATGTATTTTCTTCATGAAGGTGTGACAGGTGAGGAATTTTACTGAAATATTTTTATGAACTATTGGTAGGACTCTGTACCGATTCCCTTGGCATTGCTGCTGCTTTGGGGGAAAGAATTGCTTCTCTCGCTGGGACATGGCCGAACAGGCTAGGTGTCTGAGATGTAGAGCCACTTGGACTGTCTGGGCTGGAATCAACACATATCAATGGAGGATTTTGAAAAGACAATGGGAAGCCTCAACGATTAAGCAACAACTCCTACACCAAGTTTCTTCCCCCCACCTCTCTACAGGGAAGAGGAGCAATAGCCGTTAGCTGGAGCACAAAGGGAGAAGGTGCCAGGTGTCTGTGTTAAAGAACTTGGCTGACAGAGACACAGGAACTCACTTGGGACTGAGAGACAAAAAGGGGACAGGGAGAGAGCGAGCCAAGCGGGACCTTCCAGCAGCACGGCTCGGTGGAGCCCCAGCTCTGGCCAGGCTGAACCCTCTCTTAAACTTTGCTTCTCTGTGCTGACCTAAGGACTTTCAGACTCTATAGCCAGGTGACTAACACATGGTTAGTTGGTGTGGAAAAGGTGCCTGGTGTCTCTGCAGATAGTCACTGAGAACACTGAGCCCTGAAGGGGTAGAACAAGTCTCCTGCAGGAGTCTGGCTTGTTGGACTTGCTGCAGGGAGCCATGGAGAAAGCCAGGGATCGCTGGTGCTCAAAGGCCCAGTTTCTGAGTCACTGAAGCCATGGACTTGCCTCTGTGGAATTGTGTGGATCGTGGGATCCAGCACAATCAAGGGGTCACTCCCAAGGGCCTGGCTGAAGGCCAGGGCACAGACTAGGCCTTGTGAATCCATGACAGAAAGTCACCTCTCACTCTTCTCTTTGCTAAACTGAACAGATCCATCTCCTTCAGTCTCCTACTGTGAAGCGTTTGCTCCAGCCCCCAAATCACGTTTGTGACCCTTTTCTCCAGTGTCTGTGATAGTTTGGGGTGCAATCCAGACCTGTAAGGGGTGTGTCACCGCCCGCCCTGCCCTCCCGAGTGCGGCTGCTCAGAGCCCCCGGAAACCTGCCCACGTCACACAGGCGCCTGCTTGGGAGCAGTTCAGAGCTGAGCTCTCTTGGAAACGTGGCCCTAGGCCCCTATGGCCGCTGGCGCCCGCAAGAGGCTGCGTTGCTGTGAAGGGCAGTGGGGGGCTTCCAACAAGGGCTGACTTCACTCCAGGCTCACACCACATAGCGCTGGTGGAAGCTCTGGCTGGATCTGGACTGTGAAAAGGGGAAATGGCCGCAACCTGCCTTAGGCCAGGACAGCAGCAGGGGCTGGCACAGCCCAAAGAGCAGCGGCACTGGGGAGGAAGTAGGTGAGTGCAGGGCTGGCAGATGAGTCACTCACTGAGCACCTGCATTCAGTGGTGGCTGCTGATAGCTTGCCAGTGAGAGGTAAAGCTCCCCCCTCCCTGCCAGAAACCCCACTGAGGGAAACAGCAGCATCCCCTACCCTCCCTTGGGGTGAGTGTGTCCCCCCACCACCCCCGGAATGCAAAGGGCCTTGAGGGCACAGGCACGTGCAATTTGCACTCGGAGGGGGAGATTTCCACAAACACAGGGGAGTTAGGATCAATGGGGCTTGTGCTCCTGAATCCCTTAGGAGCTTTAGAAATTCTCCCCCTCCCTGCATCAGTTGCACCCAATCTGGCCCCAGGTGTTTCCCTTCCATCTTTCACCCTCTCACTCTGGAAGTTCACGGTGCTGAGTTGATGATGAAAACACCTGCACACGCCGAACAGTGCCCCACAGGAGAATTACAACTGGCGATCGGTTCCTACAGCCAGAGCTGGCTCCATAGATTTTGCTGCCCAAAGCAAAAAAAAAAAAAAAAGCCACGATCGGGAACTCTATGGCCGCTGCTTCGTTCTTCGGCGGCAATTCGGCAGTAGGTCCTTCCCTCCGACATGGACTGAGGGACCCGCCGCTGAAGAGGCGGACGTGCCGCTCCCTTCCAGGGGCCGCCCCAAGCACCTGCTTGCTGGGCTGGAGCCTGGAGCCGGCCCAGGCTACAGCTGTCAGTAAATAGAGCAGAACAGAAAACAGACATGAATCTGGCAGTGGAGAAGTGACTGGGCAGCTCTCTGAATCTGTGGAGGCATCTCTACAGCCACAGCTCAGTTCCCCCTGGGAAAGTGACACTTTATCCCCCAAATCCCAGGAGCGAGGCCCTTTGATAGCAGCAGCTCCTCTGACTAATCAGTGCCATGAGCCAGGAAATACCAGGGCAACAATTCGGCTGGGGTTGCAGTGAGTGAACCCCCTACCTGCGGAGTCCTGTGGAGTCGTTTCTGAGCCGTTCCAATCTCCCAGCTTCGCTAGCCCCCAGAGCCATTCTCTCTAGGCAGAGCTCCTGCTCCCAGTGACTGCGTCACTTTCCCAGGCTGTGACATCCATCCTGCCGGAGGGGTCAGAGAGCCCCAGCATTTAACTCCAGCCTGGCTCAGACACTCCTCTCCTGGGCCCCAGCTGCTCTGCTCTTCTCCAAGACGCAGGTGCCAGCAAGCCAGGGAAACAAAAAAGCAAGATGGTGCCTGGCTGCATACAACAAACCTGCTGAATTCTCTGGGATCTTGGAAAAATGCTAAATTCCATCACTGGGGAATGTTGTGATGTTCAGGGTAAAAATTTCCCTGAATTGTGAGCTGAGCTGTGAGAAGTGAACAAACATTAATAAAATATCACAATAGCCTGTAACAATAAACGCTGATAGGAAGAGCTGCAAACAAAGCCGGAGCTACCCCATTGCGTGCCCTAAGCAGGAATAGTGGGGGGTGGCCCTGACCCACCCCTGAGAATTCTAACTGCATTATTTCCACAAATCATGGACCCTGAGCTGCTCGGGGCCCTAAGCTACTGCTTAGTCTGCTTATGCCTAGTGCCGGCTCTGGTGGGAGACAGGCCGACTGAATCAATCCCAACAGACAGGCTCCTGGTTTAACTCCAGGACTGTGTTAAGATCATGCCTGGTAAACATGAGAAGTGTGGGATGGGAAATCAATGGACCACAATGGGTGTGTCTGAAATTAGGCCTAACTGGTGAACATAATACTGAGAGGATGGGCTATTCCACCCACCGCTCCCCCTTGGGGACCTCTACAAGAGAATTTTGGGGGAAATTAGCTGCTGGCTGACTGGGAGACAGGTGAGCCGGAAAGAGCGAGCTTCACCATCATGGCTGCCACCCCCACCATCTCTTGGGACCTCAGAATCCACCATTACATGGTTGGGCCTTCATAGTCCTGATCCAGAGAGATGCGCTGACCAGACCAAACCAGGGAGGGACCCAAGTGGCATCACCGCCTCCACCGACTCTGGCTAAATCCCAGACACCAGCTGGGATAAGAGACTTTGTCACATACACACACCCCGTGTGTCCTTTTCCTTCCCTACCTACCTTTCTCTGTCCTATCCCCCTCCTTTTACCTTCTGTATATTTTGCAACACTGTTGTAAGCCTGAGGCCAGAAAGAGGCAGCTACAAGCAATGCCCTAAGCAGCCCGATGCTGGTAAAAGTTTGCTCTGTCCTCGGAATGGCTGATCAGACCGTGTGCTGTGATTCTCCAGCAGCGAGGCTACAAGTCAGAGTCAGACTCACAGACAGAAGGTGCATTTCCTCTCTTTGCTGTTTTTTTCTCTCCCCTCCTGGGCTTGTCTTGTTTGGTTGTCTAGGAAACGGGATTGGACTTTCACAGAAGTAATGGCAGCTCCAGCCCATCTCAACTAACTTCTTCCCTTTTACTCAAAAGAACAGCTATTACCATTTCTAATTTTCCCTCCTTTGATATTCACCCCTTCTTGTCAACTTTTGAGAATAGGCCACTTCCACCTTAATTGAATTGGCCTCTTTAGCGCTGACCCCCCACCTGGTAAGGCAACTCCCATCTTTTCATGTGCTGTAATATTTATACTGCTTACTGTATTTTTCACTCCATGCATCTAATGAAGTGGGTTTTAGCCCACAAAAGCTTATGCCCAAATACATTTGTTAGTCTGTAAGGTGCCACAAGGGCTCCTTGTTGCTTTTGCTGATACAGACTAACACATCCACCACTCTGAAACCATAAAGACTGACATACAGGGGGGTGCTTCCTTCTAAAATCTCTCTGCAGCTAAAGGAAACAAGGCATGTTATTAAAATGAGAGCCTGACTCAATACTTTAGATATCAAATGTTCTAACTGTTTGTCCTTTTCTGTATCTTTAAGAAAAGGTTAAAGGGATGTTTCATGGTGTGTTTGCCATGGTGTTGAGTCTGAACTTTTGATGAGCTTAAACTTAACCCAGACTTGATGTCTCTGTCTGAACTTTTAATCAAAGCTCTGACCTGCGAACTACTCATGACACCCCCCTCCCCTTAAGTAGCCATCTCCCCTTTTCTCTTTCTTAATTTACATTTTTAACCTGTTTTATCCTGTAGAATCTTGATTGATTATGCATGACCATTATGATCTGTTAATCACTTTGTTTACTTCTGTGTATAAATATTGATGCTCACCTCTAATAAACTTGCCACACTTACTCTGAAGCCTTTCAAGCTAAGGATAGTGTGAGCCCGTTGATCAACGAATTGGTGTTTGGTTTCTGACAGATTGTGAGCCCCATACCAACTCCACACGAACTCGGGTGCTGGAAAGGTGAGTGAGGACTTGCTTTTTTACCTAACAATTTGGGGGCTCGTCCGGGATTTCCTTCTGGTGCGGTGCCTCTGTCCAGTAGTCAGACCACTCATATACGAATTGGCAGGCGCCACGGGAGATTTCTCCCAGCCAATTCAATATTGAGGGGTCGTGTACTGGACAGCAGGGTAAACGCCAGTTGGAGGGCTCCTGTCAGACACCATGGGTCAAGGGACTAGCGTGCCTCTTGAGAGTCCGTTGGGGATTGTAAATAAGTTATGGAATGAAGGGAAACTCCCAGTACAGACAAGAATGTCTAGGAACAAGTTGTACACACTGTGTGTAAGGAATTGGATTGGGTATACCGCGGTATTGGCCGACCCGGAGATGAGGTGGCCTTCGTATGGCTCTTTCGAACAGGCTGCCTTAAGAGGAGTAAGGAGCCAGATCGAAAAAGACCATCCGGGACAGTTATGTTACTGGTTTTGTTGGGACACAGCAGCAGAGCTGTGGAAATCTTTAAAAATTATGGCAGTCAGGTATTCTCCCGAGAGTGAACCCACTCCATGTTATTTCGATGAAGGGTGTAAACCACGGCGTGTTTTGATTCGTCAGTTGGTCCCCACTGCACCTGCCCCTATTCCTCCGCAGGGGGACTCTCTCCAGGGCATCAGGGGGAAATGGAAGGGCACACCTCGGGAGAAGTAATTACTAGGCAAAAAAAATCAAGCAGATGCATCAGGTTGCATACCCCTCCCCTGGGGACGCCCAGAGGGTCCAGTCGCATCCGCAGATACTTACACCAGGGATGAATACACCCCTGCACCACCAGCTCAGCCCGTTCCCCAGGCCTGGATCAACTACGGGCAACAGCAGCAGCTGCACCAAACTCAGCCTCCTCAATGACGATACCCCGGGGGCGAAGGCAAACAATGTGATGGTCTTATTTCCTTAATGTCTTTAGCCGGCTCCTTCCTCACTTTCTCCCCTCCCAGCAAAGAGCCTCGTCTAACCCTTTCAGTCCAAGGACTGCCTGTCTCCTTCCTCATTGATACTGGAGCTACTTTCTCTCTTTTAAATCATGCCCCCTCTCCCTGGCTATCCTCTGAGGTTAAAACTGCAACTGGGGTGGAGGGCAACCCACAGTCTCTGGGACTCCCTTTGCCTCTAAATGTTATTTATGCTGATAAATGTTTTTCTCACCGTTTTCTTTTTTCCCCAGCTTGTCCAATCCCTTTGATGGGCCGGGATTTACTTTGTAAGCTTGAGGCTACTTTAACCTGCACTCCTGAAGGGGTAGGATTATTGATGACAGTGTTAGGAGATTCGGCCACAACTCAGGGTAATTGGGAAACCCCCCCATCTCTCTCCCCTGACCTCACTGACTTGCCTTTAACCCTCTGGGGAATTTCTGACACTGATGTTGGCCTGCTCCTTTCGGCAGAGCCAGTAAGGATTCAAGTGAAGCCCTCCTTAACCCCCCCGTCAGTCCCTCAATACCCCCTGTCGCTGGAAGCCCGGGAGGGCATCCGCCCCATTATCGAGGGATTCATTGCACAAAAGCTAGTCCGCCCTCAGCGCACTCCCTGTAACACCCCTATACTGCCTGTCAAAAAGCCTCCTAAAAAGGATGGAGACCCTATTCGTTGGCGCTTTGTACAGGATCTACGGGTTGTTAATCAGTATGTGGTCCCTCTTCATGCAGTAGTTCCTGATCCAGCTACTATCATCAGCCAAATCCCCTGAGATGCTGAGTGGTTCACTGTTATTGACTTAAAATCAGCCTTTTTCAGCATTCCTGTGCACCCAGACTCTCAGTATCTCTTTGGCTTCACCTGGGAGGGACAAAGTTATGTCTGGCAATGACTTCCTCAAGGCTACAGAGACAGCCCCACAATTTTCAGCCAATGCCTCCGCCACGACTTGGAAGGCTTCACCAGTCCGCAGGGATCCATGTTAGTCCTATACGTAGATGACATCCTATTAGGTAACCGCGAAGAAGCTGCCCTCCGCATCGATGGTAAGGCACTTTTATTATACCTACACACCAGAGGCCACAAGGTAGACCCTAACAAGATTCAGTGGGTCTCACAGAAGGTCCGATATCTGGGCTTCCTGTTAACCCCAGAGGGGAGACAAATGGACCCAGTCCGCATAAAGACTATCCAAAACTGCCCTCTGCCAAACACCAAGAAACAACTTCGAGGTTTCTTAGGATTAATTGGCTTCTGTCGCCCCTGGTTGCTGTCCTGCGGGGAGTTAAGCAAACCGCTCCATCGACTCACTGCTAACCTTGCTCCTGACCCTTTGCAGTGGTCCCCGGACACAATCCAAGCCTTTCAGTTACTCAAGGACAGTGTGGCCTCCTCCGTGTCTCTCTGCCCCCCACAATTACAGCAAACCCTTTCACCTTTTTGTCCACGAGAGGGACGGAATTGCTAGTGGCGTCCTTACCCAGCTGAGCGGGCCCCACCATTTCCTGCTTGCTTTTAACTGTCAGCAGATCGACCCTGTCGCTCAGGGAACCCCATCCTGCACCCGGACTCTGGCAGCAGCTGCCCTGCTGATCACAAAGGCAAAGAGCCTGACCCTGGGTCATTTTACCACGGTTTGGACCTCTCATGCCTTGTCAGCCCTTCTGCGTAGGGGCACAACCCAAGTCTTTTCGGCCCATCGTCAGCAACAGCTAGAGGCCGAACTCTTAGAAGACACTAACCTAATTTTTGAAAGGTGTGGGCCCCCTAATCCAGCTACCTTGCTTCCTGACCTGCCAGTCCTCCAGGATCAGCACGACTGTGTGGAAGTAGTTTATAGCATCTTACAGATAAGGGACAACCTGTTTGACGTGCCACTGGACAACCCTGATTGCATCCTCTTCTCGGACGGAAGCTCCTTCTATGTTGATGGCAAGCGTTTCACCGGTTATGCAGTCACCTCTGAATGGGACACTCAAGAGGCTGCCTCACTGCCAGGCAACTGGGGAGCCCAAGCCGCCGAACTCTATGCCCTGGCCCGAGCTTGCCAGTTGGCCGCTGGTAAGACCGTTACCATTTTTACTGATAGCAAGTATGCTTTTGGAGTTGTGCATTGTCACATCCACCTCTGGAAGTTTCGAGGTTTCCAGACAGCTGCCGGTAAACCCATTCAGCACCTCCCCCTCATCCACAAGCTTTTGGACGCCCTCCAAGAACCCTCGGTCCTGGCTGTAGTTCACTGCTGGGCCCATACTAAAGATGATAGCCCGGTCACCCGTGGGAATGCCCTGGCTGACGCCTCCGCCAAGACGGCTGCCGTCTTACCCTTAGCCATGCCCACGTTGGCTATTGCAGCCTCCTCCTTTACTCCACCACATCCCGTACCAGTACCCGCTGCTGAACTACAGTCGTGGGAGAGCCTCGGAGCCACTCTGGTCAAAGGGACCTGGCTTATGCTGGATGGCCGAGCCTGCCTCCCTCGCTCCACATACCCCGTGGCAGTTCGCTGGCACCATAATAAGGGGGGTCACTACGGCACGCACACCCTTGTGGACACCATCGCTCGCTTTTGGTATGCTCCAGGTATTCAACCCTACTGCCTGTCAATAGTGAAAGCATGCAGCACATGTCAGCGTAATGGACCTGCTCCGCCTCTTAACAAAATTAAGGGTGGAAGACCTCCGCCTGCTGCTCCATTTCAACATCTTCAAATTGACTTTGCAGATATGCCAAAGGCTTTTGGGAAAAAGCACCTCCTTGTTTTGGTTTGCCCTCTGACTTCCTGGGTCGAAGCTTTTCCTACTGCTAATTGTACTGCTGCCACAGTGGCGAAGATTCTCCTTAGAGACATTGTACCCCGTTTTGGCATCCCTCTCGTGCTTGACTCAGATCGCGGACCTCACTTTACTGGTCATGTCCTTGGCCGTTTAGAACAAGAACTGGGCATTTCACACTCCTTTCATACACCCTACCACCCCCAGTCTAGCGGGAACGTTGAGCGTATGAATAGGGAGCTTAAGTTTACATTGGCTAAATACTGTCCGGAAACAGGGTTAAAGTGGCCTGAGGTACTTCCCTTGGTCCTGTTTCACCTTCGTATTCGCCCAACCTGTGTATTGGGATTATCCCCCTTTAAACTGCTCTATGGACACCCCCCTTTCAAAGGCGGGGCGCTACCACGTGCTGATGTTTCACTATTGGGAGGGGATCATATGACCGCGTGCCAGTTTCTCTCCCTACAGGCTCGCCTCCATACCCTTTGGAAAGCCTCGCAGTTTTCCCAGACCGTGCCGCTGGAAGAACAGATCCACCCGTTCCAACCAGGGGACTTCGTCTGGGCCAAAAAGTTTGTTCGTGGCGACACCCTCCAGCCAAGGTTTACTGGACCCCACCAGGTTCTTTTAACAACCCAGACTGCAGTGTTCCTGGAAGGACGCAAATCCTGGATCCACCACTCCCACGTCAAGCTAGCCATAGTGGACCACAGTGACGGACCAGCAGCTCTTGCCACCACTGAGGACACTGCCTCCGACCAGTGGACCAGCTTACCTCTTTCAGACATCAGACTTAAATTGACTCGGCAAAAATGAGAGGACCTTTTATTCTGACAACTGTATGTTTTTTATTATGCCTTTTTAGTTTATTTTCTGCTTATGAAGATAATGCTTTTATTAGATATTCCCACGAGGTTAAAACTCGTATTTTAGGAAATAGAAGTAATTGCTGGGTATGTACTCAATTTCCAGTAAATGCAGAACAGGGACTCCCCTTCACACCCATTCCCCTGACCACTGCTAATATGACTTGGATGCCACCGGCTAGAGTAAAAGATCCAGTCCAACACAATCTTACATGGAACAAAACAGGAGTGCCAATTAACAGATATCTCAGGGTAACCAATCAGACAGGATCACTGTGTTTTGTTAAAGAAAAGGGGTCAACTTTTGTGGGAACAAGTAAATGCAACATGTATTTTAATGGCACAGCCTTTAGTAAAAATCTTGGCTTCAAGCCTTGCGCATCCCACTTATCCCATATGTGGATCCCTCACCCCGATCCAACTTTTTCATGGGTGGGCAAGCCTTCAGAGTCAGCTTTTAAGAAGCCCTGCTCAGATCACGAGGGTGTCCAACTAATTGCTAAGGGACATACGATTGCCTTCTACAACTGCTCAAGCAGTACTACACTGCCCTTTGAAAACACCACTACCAAATTGTGCCTCTGCAGTTCGCACAACAACCCCTCTGCGTTACCAGGGGAACAGTGGTCCAACGGGTGGTGGGTTACCTCCTACTTTGAGAAATGGAATACCCGAAACGCATTGTATGGAACATACTGGGTGTGCGGGCCCAAAGCTTATTACTTTCTCTCCCCTGATTGGGCAGGGTCATGTTATTTAGCGTGGCTAACACCGCCTTCTCGCATCTCCTTCACTCCCCCTCATTTTCCCCATGTTCGTAACATCCGTGAAACCTTCAGAGATATTAATATCTGTGATGGTTTATCGTGGCAGCGGTGGGCTGGTCTCATTAGCTTGAGGGGTGGTGTCATCCGTCTACAGGGACTACTAGAATCTTTAACCAATGAAACTGCGACCCTATTTGAGAATCAGGCCGAGGAAATGTCCCAGCTGCGCCAGTTAGCTTTGCAAAACCGAATGGCTTTAGACATAATGTTAGCAGCCCAGGGAGGAACTTGTGCCCTCATAAATGAAGAATGCTGTGTTTTTGTAAATGACACCTACTCTGACACTTTTCAATGTACCAAACATCTAAGGGAAATGGCTAAGAACTACTCCTCTGGCCAGCCACCTTATGATTGGTGGGGAGCCTTATGGAATTGGCTGCCTGGATTTGGGTGGGTTAAAAAACTCTTGGTGGGTATTGTTGGGGCCATAGTAATCCTTATAATACTGTGTTGCTGTATTCAGTGTGTCCCCTCCCTCATAGACTCATGTGGGTCAGTTTATTCTTTTCCTACTTCAGCCAAGGGCCTTACTCTCTTCGAGTTGGCCCAGGCTGAAATTGCCAAGCGGCCCTTGGCTCCTTAAAATGGGGTGTAGCTTTTGGTAAATAGTTATCCCAAAGCTACAAATGGAGGAATGTTGAGTCTGAACTTTTGATGAGCTTAAACTTAACCCAGACTTGATGTCTCTGTCTGAACTTTTAATCAAAGCTCTGACCTGCGAACTACTCATGACACCCCCTTCCCCTTAAGTAGCCATCTCCCCTTTTCTCTTTCTTAATTTACATTTTTAACCTGTTTTATCCTGTAGAATCTTGATTGATTATGCATGACCATTATGATCTGTTAATCACTTTGTTTACTTCTGTGTATAAATATTGATGCTCACCTCTAATAAACTTGCCACACTTACTCTGAAGCCTTTCAAGCTAAGGATAGTGTGAGACCATTGATCAACGAATTGGTGTCTGGTCTCTGACAGATTGTGAGCCCCATACCAACTCCGCACGAACTCGGGTGCTGGAGAGGTGAGTCAGGACTTGCTTTTTTACCTAACAATGGTACTCAGCAGGCTGAGATCTCTGAAAACCAAACCCCAAACCTTGTTTAAAAGTGCTTAATATTAGAAAGTGACAGGGTCATGTTAACACCTTTGGTTCTTTGTGCCCATTGATTCCATCCACATTAATACAACGTATAATATAACATACCAGCATAAGCTCCATGGGGCCTTGACTCAGATGCCTGGTGCAGTTCTCTCTTTTCAGAGCTGCTGTTTCAGGCTGTCTGCAGACTCTGGCTGTCATTGCCTGTTCCCATTTTCAAAGTTATCTCTGCAACCGTAAAGCTAGAAACTTAGGCTGGGGTTTCACAGCCACCTAGGGGATGGTATGATGACATTGCCTACAGTGCCATGTGCCCCATCTGTTACTGTAGCAAATATCTCCAATGGCCAGAGATGGGACATTAGATGGGGAGGGCTCTGAGTTGCTACAGAGAATTCTTTCCCAGGTGTCTGCTTGGTGGGTCTTGCTGACATGCTCAGAGTCTAAGTGATCACCATTTTGGGAGTCAAGAAGGAATGTTAAGTCAGATTGGCAGAGACCCTGTTTTTTTTTGTGTGTGTGTCTTCCTCTGTACATTGGGGCACGGGTCACCTTCTGATTTAAACTAGAGTAAATAGTGGATTCTCTATTACTTAAAGTATTTAAGTCATGACTTGAGAAATTCAGTAACTCGGCCAGAGGTTAGGGGTCTATTACAGGAGTGGGTGGGTGAGGTTCTGTAGCCTGCAATGTGCAAGCGGTCAGACTAGATGATCATGATGACCCCTTCTGTCCTTGAAGTCTATATGAATTGGGTGCCCAATTCCCATTAATTTCAAATGGGAACTGGGCATCCAAATGTTTTATGTAGTTTTGAAAATCCCCCCTGTGATTTCTGAAGATGCAGATGGAGATTCTGGAGCCCAATATCTGCAGCAAAAGGTGAATTCTGCAGCCTAAGAACTGAGGAATATACTGTAATAAGGGAAATAATATTTATTTAACACCCACCTGCCCAGGCTTCCCTCTGCACTAGAGAGACACCCCTACAGAGTTCTGGTTGTGAGGAGTGTGACAAGGGCAGGCAGCTGGACAGAAGCTCAGCAGCAGCCCAAGATCAGCAGAGAAAACCCTCTGCACAGTGTCAGTTTCCTTCACAGGTTTCCTGGTACAAGTAAAATAAAACAACTTAGCAGAGTCTGTGGCCACGTTCACTTCATGCAGCGGCACAGACTGAGACCCCAAGGGCAGGGCCCCCTCTAGAGATCTGAATCAGTCACTCTGTGTCCAGTGGATGTTTCACCTCTGTGCTGAGATGCCAAACAGCATCTGCATCGGTGCCGATTGTGATGGTGGATGAGGTGGGTTCCAGTTCCCTATGAAATAGACGAAGATCCAACAGCTCACTTCACACAGGTCACCAGACATCATCCTTGTATCATTGTCCTGTGCTATTACTGACCAACTGTACCAGTGTCCCAGCAGTGAAAATAACAGAACACTACTGGCCATCACGTACAGCCCCCAGCTAAAACCTCTCCAGCACATCATCAACGATCTACAACCTATACTGGAAAATGATCCCTCACTCTCACAGACCTTGGGAGGCAGGCCAGTCCTCCCTTACAGACAGCTCCCCAACCTGAAGCAAATACTCACCAGCAACTACACACCACACCACAGAAACACTAATCCAGGAGCCAATCCCTGTAACAAAACTCGTTGCCTACTCTGCGCCCATATCTACTCTAGTGACACCATCAGAGGACCCAACCATATGAGCCACACCATCAGGGACTCATTTACCTGCACATCTACTAATGTGATATATTCCATCATGTGCCAGCAATGCCCCTCTGCCATGTACATTGGCCAAACCGGACAGTCTCTATGTAAAAGAATAAATGGACACAAATCGGACATCAGGAATGGTAACATACAAAAGCCAGTAGGAGAACACTTCAATCTCCCTGGACATTCAATAACAGATTTAAAAGTAGCCATACTTGAATAGGGATTGTGAGTGGCTGGCTCACTACAAAAACAACTTTCCCTCTCTTGGTATTGACATCTCTGCATCAATTATTGGGAGTGGACTACATCCATCCTGGTTGAATTGGCCTGTCAACACTGGTTCTCCACTTGTGAGGTAACTCCCTTCTCTTCATGTGTCAGTATAATAATGCCTGCATCTGTAATTTTCACTCCATGCATCTGAAGAAGTGGATTTTTTTACCCACAAAAGCTTATGTCCAAATAAATCTGTTAGTTTTTAAGGTGCCACCGGACTCCTCGTTTTTGTGTGTGGATACAGACTAACACAGCTATCCCCCGATACTTGATTAAATTTATAGCTGTTTAAATGCCCTTTGAAGATTCTGCAGCTTGTACTAGTGCTAGTTGGAGTAGATGGCCTCTGCAGTGTGTATAGGAGAGATTAGAGTTACACTTTTCTCTGAGCAAAGCTTGTACTCCACCATGTTTTCCAGAGAAATATGCAGCTCCATCAAATCCACAAGCAGTCATCTGTTTGGGGTCCAATTGACAAGTATTTAACTCTTCTAAGTTGTGGGTTGTCAGAGATGCAGGCGATGTGTCTTCTATAACCTGAACATCTAGAAATTCTTCTACTGACCTACCACTGCTATCAAGAGAACGTAGGCAGACTTAATACTTGACACCCATTTGCATTGGTGCATTCATCAGCCATTTATGCACATTTTCTGAATGCGGTGAGAGAGTTCTTCACTTTTTCAACTGCTCAGGCTTTCAGTGTGGCACTGCATGCTTCTAACCAGTCAGTTGAGTTTCTTGCAGAAAGATAGTGAGCATTCGCAGGTCTTGGTCAGAACCAGTGCCCAACTTCTGGATTAACAAATGACAATGCCCTTAACACTGGACTCCAGTTTGTAGCATGTGGTATCTCTTGCTTAAAGAGAAAGTATGATGTGACAGCCATGTTTGTTCGCATAAACTGTGCTGTGTCTCCAGCATTCTTAACAGCCTCATTAAGTACTTCTAAAATTGGCTTTGACAATGACTGGCTTATAAGGCTTTCTGCATGTCGATGCAGTCCAGAGGATTGGTGTTTTGCAGCCTTTTCACATAGTTTGTCAGCATTGGCTTTGCTGATCAGGCTGGTAAACCAAGCTCCCCCACTTTTACTATATAAATCCATGGTATGCTCACAGCTTGAATACTGCGTGCAGTCCTAGTCACCCCATCTCAAAAAAGATATATTGGAGTTGGAAAAGGTACAGAGAAGGGCAACTGAAATGATTAGGCATGTGGAACAGCTTCCATATGAGGAGAGATTAAAAAGACTGGGGACTTTCCAGCTTGGACAAGAGACTACTAAGGTGGGGATATGATAGAGGTCTATAAAACACTTGACTGGTGTGGAGAAAGTGAAAAGCTCCCTCACATAACACAAGAACTAGGGGTCACCCAATGACAGTAATAGGCAGCAGGTTTAAAACAAAGAAAAGGAAGTACTTCTTCACACAACACACAGGGTACGTCTTCACTACCTGCCATATTGGCGGCTAGCAATCGATTTATCCGGGATCGATATATCGCATCTTGTTAAGACACGATATATCGATCCCCGAACGCGCTCACCGTCGACTCCGGAACTCCACCAGAGCGAGCGGCGGTAGCGCAGTCGACGGGGGAGCCGCGGCCGTCGATCCCGCGCTGTCTGGACCCCAGGTAATTCGATCCAAGATACTTCAACTTCAGCTACACTATTTGCGTAGCTGAAGTTGCGTATCTTGGATCGATTCCTGCCCCCCTAGTGTAGACCAGCCCACAGTCAACCTGTGGAACTTTTTGCCAAGGGCTGTTGTAAAGGCCAAAACTAGAACAGGATTCAAAAAAGAACTAGATAAGTTCAGGGAGGATATTGTCCATCGATGGCTATTAGCCAGGATGGGCAGAGATGCAACACCCCATGCTCTGAGAGCCTCTGTTTGCCTGAAGCTGGGAGTGGATGACAGGGGATGGATCTCTCAATAATTGCCCTTTTCTGTTAATTCCTTTTGAAGCACCTGGCATTGGCCATTGTTGGAAGACAGAGTACTGGGCTAGATGGACCATTGGTCTGATCCAATATGGCCGTTCTTATGTAAAAATTAATTATAATATAATAAAAATGTTTAGTACAGAAACTCCCAACACCAGCCAAAATTGATCACTTGGGCAACACAGCTCTGTCTGCTGGAAACCTAGGCAGAGTAGGTGAGTTCATGTAAATACAGTCTGGTCCTGAAGCCCTGACTCATCACTAGCTGTCAGGGGAGAGCTCATTCAGACCTTGCTTACAAATCATAAATTTGAAATTATAAAGCTGGCCGACATTGACGAAACGAATGTGCCGACATTGTCAGAAAAAACAACAGCTGTGTGAGGAAGCCAGTCTTTGTTCGTAGTTTTCTAAGCTATTATACTTCTCAGGTACAAGTATTTTATCATACACTGTATATGCTTTTGAAGTGTGTATTAATGCTTCAATTTCAATTGAAATTTCCCACCAATGACAAAATTGGCAACACTGTCGTAACTAGTTGACCACTGGAGGGGTGTTTGGGAAATTTAGGGGGATGTTCAGCCCCCCCTCCGGGAGGGGGGGTGTAGGGAGGGCCCGGTCTCACTGAATAAAGTCTCCTGCTGCAGTAACCTTTATTCAGTAGGTTACTTGAAAGAGGAGCTGCAATGATTATGCATTTGGATGCCTGTGCCTTTAAGAACCCAGCCCTGGAAAGCCTATCCTGAGAGGTTTGGTCTGTGAGAGGGGAAATAAAAAAATCCCCTCTGCTCCACCCACCCTCTGCCCCTGCCTGTGCTGGGGTTTTACCTTCTGTCACCCTCTGGCAGCGCCTCACCCCTGGGCTTAAATCTGGCTCCTTCCCCCCATCCCTGATTTTGCCCTTCAGCCCCTATCCTAACCCTGCTTCCAGCTGCTTGACTCCCCTGACCAGTCAATTTTCGCCCCCTGCTCAGACCCTGGCCATCCCCTCCTCCGATTCGCCCCCTTTGCCCCTTCTAACCCCTGTACAAAGCACTCAGCAGAATCTTATGCCTAGTAAGGGCAGGGTGAAGGGCAGTGGCTTCAGCAGATGTTACTGAGCATGGTCAGTTTGTTTGAGCATACTAAGTGCACCCCCTAAGTAGCAAATTCCTACAGACGGCGGTGTCCTACACTACACGAATGAGCCACACAAGGAAAACCTGAAACATTTTACATCAAACATTTGATTTTTTTTTATCACTAACAACAAACACAGCCCCCCAGCCCGGCGCCCCCCAGCCCGGCACCCCCCAGCCCGGCACCCCAGGAAGTCACCTCGGTTACGAGCCCCCAAATCCGGCCCTGGTCCCCAGGTCACTCACCGAGGCTAAAAGAAGAACAGGAGTACTTGTGGCACCTTAGAGACTAACAAATTTATTAGAGCATAAGCTTTCGTGGACTACAGCCCACTTCTTCACGAAAGCTTATGCTCTAATACATTTGTTAGTCTCTAAGGTGCCACAAGTACTCCTGTTCTTCTTTTTGCAGATACAGACTAACAGGGCTGCTACTCTGAAACCTGTCACCGAGGCTGCAGCCCCAGTGCCGCACACGGGGTCATGCCGCCAGAGGGTTTGAGACCCGACCCGGCATCGTTATTGTTGTGCCATTTGTAGCTGAAGTGGCGGGGCCGAGCCCCCCGCCTGGGCCTGACACGCGCTTCAAACTGAAAGTACAGAAGTAGGGGAAGTGAAAGTACCGGTCCGTGTCCCGGGCTGGTTGGGGGCGGAGCAAATTCCTGTGAAGTACCAGCCCCCCCGCAGGGCCCGGAGCTGGGGGAATGGGCCTGGTAGGGGCAGTTTGCCGGGGAGCCAGTGTAGGGGTGTCAATGCCCCCCCCCCCGCTGCTGTCCCTGCTCCCCGGGGATCGCTGGGTTCAGTAACTCCCCCGCCCAGCACCGCCCGCCACAGCTCGGTCCGGCTGGGAAATAAAGCAGCAAAAAGCAGCAGCCAGTTCTCAGCCCCCCCCCCCCGCTGCCCTGCCATAAGTGGAGCAGACTGAGGAAGGAGGGATGCGGGAGGGGGAGAGGAGCTGAAATCCGGAGTGACTGAGTGGGAACCGGGGCTGGAAGCAACAGCTGGTCAATGGGGGGGAGGGGATCAGAACGGACTGACTGGGACTCAGGCACCGCCGGGCTGTAGCTGGCTCAGCTCCTGCAGGCGCTCAGGGGGGCAGAGCGGGGGGGTCAGGGAGGGCAGCAGCTCTGGGACTCATAGACCCCCGCTCCCCCCCGGCGAGTGGCGGCAGGTTTGTATAATTTTTGGTGGTGCCCAGAACGGGTCCAAGCCCCCCCGCCTCAGGCTCTGGGAGGGAGTTTGGGTGCTGGGTGCAGGCTCTGGGCTGGGGCCGGGGGCCGGAGAGGAGGACTCCCCCCAGCCCTCTGCCCACTGGCAGCAGTGAGTTCCAGGGAAGGGGGGGTCCTCCCTGGCCCCCCAGGCTGCTGCTCAGGGGGTCCAGCCAGGATAAGCCCTGTCCTGCCCCCATCGGACCTGACTCGGAGTCCCCTGCCAGGAGGGTTGGGTGGGGGGAGGCTGCCATGTGCCTCCTCCCCTCCTCCCTTCACAGGCACAGCAGCCGCCTCAGACTGCCCCCAGCGCCGCTCCCTTGTAGCCAGCTGCAGCAGCACCTGGAGAGGGAGTGCACCGCAGAGCTGCAGGGGGCAGCCACCCACTGCCCAGGGCAGGCAGGGACGCTCGGGGGACGCATGTAGGGGCAGCAGACAGGGCTGGGGACAAGACCCAGCCCCGAACACTGGTGGAGCCGGGGCCCTGAATTTGCTGGAGCCCGAACACCACGGGACCACACAAGTTGCTGTTCCTGCCCCCAGGAGTTATGTGCGCTCGCTTTGGGACAGGCAAATTCTGCTATTGTGTAGACTGTGCTTGCCCTTAAGTATGGGGGAATTATTGCTCTGTCTGGTGTGAACAATGGGACCCTTTCCAAACCCCTAATAATTTAAGTTGCCCTTCTCTGAACCTTTTCTAGTGCCAGTATATCTTTTTTGAGATGAGGAGACCACATCTGTATGCAGTATTCAAGTTGTGGGCGTACCATCGATTTATATAAGGGCAATAATATATTCTCCGTCTTATTCTCTATACCCTTTTTAATGATTCCTAACATCCTGTTTGCTTTTTTGACCACTTCTGCACACTGCGTGGACATTTTCAGAGAACTATCCACGATGACTCCAAGATCTTTTTCCTGATTTGTTGTAGCTAAATTAGCCCCCATCATATTGTATGTATAGTTGGGGTTATTTTCTCCAATGTGCATTACTTTACATTTATCCACATTAAATTTCATTTGCCATTTTGTTGCCCAATCACTTAGTTTTGTGAGATCTTTTTGAAGTTCTTCACAGTCTGCTTTGGTCTTAACTATCTTGAGCAGTTTAGTATCATCTGCAAACTTTGCCACCTCACTTTTTACCCCTTTCTCCAGATCATTTATGAATAAGTTGAATAGGATTGGTCCTAGGACTGACCCTTGGGGAACACCACTAATTACCCCTCTCCATTCTGAGTATTTACCATTAATTCCTACCCTTTGTTCCCTGTCTTTTAACCAGTTCTCAGTCCATGAAAGGACCTTCCCTTTTATCCTGTGACAACTTAATTTACGTAAGAGCCTTTGGTGAGGGACCTTGTTAAAGGCTTTCTGGAAATCTAAGTACACTATGTCCACTGGATCCCCCTTGTCCACATGTTTGTGGACCCCTTCAAAGAACTCTAATAGATTAGTAAGACACGATTTCCCTTTACAGAAACCATGTTGACTTTTGCCCAACAATTTATGTTCTTCTATGTGTCTGACAATTATATTCTTTACTATTGTTTTGACTAATTTGCCCGGTACCGATGTTAGACTTACCGGTCTGTAATTGCCAGGATCACCTCTACAGCCCTTTTTAAATATTGGCGTTACATTAGCTATCTTCCAGTCGTTGGGTACAGAAGCCAATTTAAAGGACAGGTTACAAACCCTAGTTAATAGTTCCGCAATTTCACATTTGAGTTCTTTCAGAACTCTTGGGTGAATGCCATCTGGTCCCGGTGACTTGTTAATGTTAAGTTTATCAATTAATTCCAAAACCTCCTCTAGTGACACTTCAATCTGTGACAGTTCCTCAGATTTGTCACCTACAAAAGCCGGCTCAGGTTTGGGAATCTCCCTAACATCCTTAGCCGTGAAGACTGAAGCAAAGAATCCATTTAGTTTCTCCACAATGACTTTATCGTCTTTAAGTGCTCCTTTTGTATTTCGATCGTCCAGGGGCCCCACTGGTTGTTTAGCAGGCTTCCTGCTTCTGATATACTTAAAAAACATTTTGTTATTACTTTTGGAGTTTTGGGCTAGCCGTTCTTCAAACTCCTCTTTGGCTTTTCTTATTACATTTTTACACTTAATTTAGCAATGTTTATGCTCCTTTCTATTTACCTCACTAGGATTTGACTTCCACTTTTTAAAGGAAGCCTTTTGGTCTCTCACTGCTTCTTTTACGTGGTTGTTAAGCCACGGTGGCTCTTTTTTAGTTCTTTTACTGTGTTTCTTAGTTTGGGGTATACATTTAAGTTGGGCCTCTATTATGGTGTCTTTAAAAAGCGCCCATGCAGCTTGCAGGGATTTCACTTTAGTCACTGTACCTTTTAATTTCTGTTTAACTAAACCCCTCATTTTTGCATAGTTCCCCTTTTTGAAATTAAATGCCACAGTGTTGGGCTGTTGAGATGTTCTTCCCACCACAGGGATGTTAAATGTTATTATATGATGGTCACTATTTCCAAGCGGTCCTGTTATAGTTACCTCTTGGACCAGCTCCTGCGCTCCACTCAGGACTAAATCTAGAGTTGCCTCTCCCCTTCTGGGTTCCCGTACACCCGTAGATTCACCACCCAGCCCTGAAAACTATGACCCTTACCCACTGTACTCAATCCCCATCACCATGCAGTATAGCCATCCTGAAGTGCAGCACTCATTACACAGCACTCCAGACAGGACATACGCCAATCTGTGATTGTACAGTTCCCCACTTGCAGCTTCCTGAACAGGCCAGTGTTCCAAAAGATGCACGCGTCATGAACCTTTCCAGGCCAGCCTGTGTTAATGTAAATGAAACACCCATGGTGATCCACAAGCGCCTGGAGAACCATTGAGAAATACCCCTTCTGATTAACGTACTCGGAGTCTAGGTGGGCTGGTGCCAGAATTGGAATATGCATCCCATCTATCGCCCCCTCCGCAATTAGAGAAACCCATTTGTGCAAAGCCAGCCACAAGGTCATGCACATTACCCAGAGTCACGGTTCTTCTGAGCAGGATGTGATTAATGGCTCTGCAAACTTGCATCAACACGATTCCAACAGTCGACTTTCCCACTCCAAACTGGTTAGCGACCGACCGGTAGCTGTCTGGAGTTGCGAACTTCCAGATTGCAATAGCCACCCGCTTCTCCACTGTCAGGGCAGCTCTCCTTCTCATGTTCTTGCGCCGCGTGGTGGGGGGCGAGCTCCTCACACAGTCCCATGAGTGTGGCTTTTCTCATCCGAAAGTTCTGCAGCCACTGCTCATCATCCTGGACTTGCATGACGATGTGATCCCACCACTCAGTGCTTGTTTCCCGAGTCCAAAAGTAGTGTTCCACGGTGGTGAGCATGTCCATGAATGCCACAGCAAACTTGTGTCGGATGCGTCACTCAAGTCGATATCATAATCGGAGCCCTCACTGTCACTTTGGCTCCTAAGGAATAACTCAACTGCCAAACGTGACGTGCTGGCGAGATTCGTCAGCATACTCCTCAGCAGTTCGGCTCCATTCCCCCAGACCGAAAGGGAAGACAGAGCGCGCGGCACAAAAAACATTGGAAGATGGCGCCAAATGTGGAGGGAAGCACAGGGATTGCTGGGATGCGAACTGATGCATCACGGGGCGTTGGGACAGGACCCAGAATGCCCTGAACCCCCTCCCCTTCCCACAAGCCACAGCACCAGAATGGGAAGAGGTGCTCTGTGGAATAGCTTTATGTGCCCTAGGGTGAATTTCATCAGGATCTGACAACTCCAATACTTCTAACTTATCTAAATATATTTTAACCTGTTCTTTCCCTAGTTTGGCTGGCATTCCTTCCCCTTGCTGTTAATATTAATTGTGTTGAGTATCTGGACACAATTTTAGTGAAGACTGAACCAAAATAGGCATTAAACACCTCAGTGTCTGTGACCAGGACATGGGTGATCATGACTAATGGTCAGAGCATTAGAGTCATTAGCCAGTAGTCAGAGCCCAGGGTCAGAACAGGAGTCAGAGGTTTGATGCCAGACCCAGGGGTTAGAGCTGATGTCAGAGGTCAGGAATCGGAGCCGAGGGTCAGAACCAGGTTACTTGGAATGAGGCAAGAGAGGGGCAAGTTTTCGGCCAAGTTAGGAGCAGGATGAGAACAAGGCAGGAACAAGACTGGGAACAAGCCAGTGCAGGAGCTGTCACAGCCCAGCCATGGGATAAGAGTTTGAGCTGCCACTGAACCACTGTTGCTGGTGGACTTAAGAGCTGGTCTGCTGACTCTTCCAAGCAAATCAGGCAATGTAGCCAATCAGGCAGCTTACTACAGGCCAGCTGAACTGGTTAGGTTGCCCAGCGACTGGCAGGCCCTGATTCCTGACAGTAGACCCGCCCCGATGGCAACTCATAGGGGCCTCATGGTCCAGTTTCTTGGGGTACTTCCCATGGAGCTCTCGCAATAGATCCTGGCTATGGATGTTCTTTATTGGTCCCAAGACCACACGTCTGGACTGTAGACTTTCCAGTCCACCAGGTACTGGAGCCTTCCCCTAACTTGCCGAGAGTTGAGGATTCAGTGTACCATTCAGGAGTAATAGAAAAGCAGAGAAGGAACAGAGAAGAGGGACTGGGAGTGCAAACAGACTGAGTGAGCAGCCTCTGAGTATCCTCATTTGTTATGCTCTCTAGAGCTTGTTAGAGGCTTGCTGAGAAAAGTCACCCAGCGTCCCCGCTGCACTGGACAGTGTTCCCCTGCACACCCCACAGTCCCACTGGGACACAGACAGAATGGAGGCACATCCTCCTCCTCAATACACTTTGGCCAAATGGACAGTGCATTGGGGTAGGAGCCAAGCAACCATAAATACTAGACTCATCTCTCCTGCTGGCAGAGTAACCGGTCACCTGGGGAAGAAGGAAGACTTGAAAAGTGTTTGACTCCCTCAGTCCAGCGTGTGGACCAGCTGGATTCACTTACTGATGCTGTGGGGGAGGGGAGCCCTGGCTACTAGTAATCCTGAAGTAAACCTGCTGCCCCCACCCCAAGTGCCGCCACCGCAGCTCCCATTGGCCAGGAACCGGAGGGAGGACATGCCACAGTTTCTGGGAGCTGCTTGAGGTAAGCGCCGCCCGGAACCTTCCCCCTGGCCCTCCCATGCCCCAACCCCCTGTCCCGGCCCTGATTCCCCTCCCACCATCTGAACGCCGCAGTCCCAGCCTGGAGCCCTCCTGCACCCCTCATCCCCAGCTCCACTCCAGAGCCTGCACCCCCAGCCGGAGACTTCCTGCACCCCAACCCCCAATTTTGTGAGCATTCATGGCCTGCCATACAATTTCCATACCCAGATGTGGCCCTTGGGCCAAAAAGTTTGCCCATCCCTGCTCTAATAGGATAGATCCATGTCTCAGCCTCACTACCTTTCAGAAAGAATGTGCCCCATCTATGTGCTTGACCAAGCTGTCTGTATTATGCATACGTAACCCTCGGTTTCTAGTGGATGGTGTGTAAATGCAAACAGCCCACTGCTGACGCCAGCTGTTGCAGCTAGTTCTTTAGTTCAAATGGTGAAGAGCTGTGCTGTAGTCATGAAAGACCAACGTTCAAATCCTCGTGATGATGTAGGGGATATTCCAATGACACTGAAAATAACTTTTATATTTTAAACAGTAAAAACTTACTTAAGAACATAAGAAAGGCCGTACCGGGTCAGACCAATGGTCCATCTAGCCCAGTATCCTGTCTACCGACAGTGGCCAATGCTTGCCAAAAGCTACGTTATCAACATTGTAAATAACAAGCATTACTGTGGCAGTGGGGAGCATTGAGCATTTGCAAGATTCCTGTTTGCTAAGACAACCTAGAGCCAGTGGGGTGTGACTGTCCTGGGGAACTGACCCATGCTTGGAGATCAGCGGTAGCTCCCGGGCCCCATATTCAGCATTATTCAAATAGTTAAATGTGTCCAGAGCATCAATGTGGTGACAGTTTATTGTCCAGGTAGATGCCAGGCACAAGGGCTAATGGTTATGAGGGGGAACATCTAGGTTGGTGTTTCAAAGGGTAGAGGCCCATCTGAGTGCGCTGGAAATGCACATGCAGAAGTGCACAGGCATTTGCATGCACAGCTACCACAACACCCCCCCACACACACACACACATTCACACTGTCATAGAAATTCCTGTCCGTTCCAGTTGAGGAATAAGGAGAGACGGACACAGCTAATCAAGCAAGGAGCTTAGTCAATAGGTCAATAACGTGCCATCGCTGGTAATTAGTAACAATGGTCAATGATGGGATATTAAAAGTTACTACAGAGAACTTTTTCCAGAGGGTCTGGCTGGAGAATCTTGCCCGCATGCTCAGGGTTCAGCTGATCGCCATATTTGGGGTCGGGAAGGAATTTTCCTCCAGGGTAGATTGGCAGAGACTCTGGAGGTTTTTCGCCTTCCTCCACAGCATGGGGTATGGGGCAGGGGTCGCTTGCTGGAGGATTCTCTGCGACTTGAAGTCTTTAAATCATGATTTGGGGACTTCAACAGCTGAGTCAAGGGAGAGAATTATTCCAGGAGTGGGTGGGTCAGCTTTTGTGGCCTGCATCATGCGGGAGGTCAGACTAGATGATCATAATGGTCCCTTCTGACCTTAAAGTCTATGAGTCTATGAGGGGCGATCCGTTTATTTCAATTGCAATTGGGTTCGAGCTCATAAGTCAGCAAGAACAAAGAAAACACTTACACCAAAGCGTTATATGCAGTTGACTATGATAATCTATCGCTCTATGATTGGCCAAAATTTGCTATCATTACCATACATAATAAGCATGCTACATTTATCTGCCTCTCTTATGACCCCTTATTGTTCATCTACTTGCTTTCCCCTTGAGTTATTTTGCAAACCAAGCAGTTAGTTATCTACAAGACGCAGGCACAGAAAGGTCCATTGTCTCCAGGTTTGGAGTTGGGCTACATTTCCTCTCGAAGGAACTTCCTGAGTTAAGATAAAGCTGACGGTGCATGTTTCCCATGTGTACATGGCAAATTTGCCCCCTGGCAGTTAAGTAGAATAATTTTATATCAACACTAAGGGCCTGACCCCTCTGCCCTCACTCATTGTAGGAGCTCCATTGACATCAGGGTACCAATGATACGGCTCACATGAACCAGGGATGCAGGATGGGGCCCATTGGGAGGGGGTGTCTATGCCCACAACCAGCCAGTGCAGCGAGGCCCTTCGCAGGCACATTCTGCAGTCTCCAGGGCAGAAGCAGGTGCAGAGCTGAGCTCCCATTTTCAGGGCATGAAGCTCCATCTTCCAGTTCTGAAACTTTGAGCCCATAAGTTAATTCTTTATGGAAAGAGACTCTGCCAGTCCTAGCTCTTGCTGTGCTGTTCTCTGCTGCTGGGGCACTTCCCCTCTTCTCACAAACCCCCTCCCTGCGGAAGTGCCGGGGGCTGCAGCTCCCCACACACTAGAGATGGTTTCTTTAACCCTTCAGCTGCTGCAGATACTAGCTCACCCACCTCCCACTATGGAGCACAATCACCCAGGACAGGGGTCGGCAACCTTTCAGACGTGCTGTGCCGAGTCTTCATTTATTCACTCGAATTTAAGGTTTCGCGTACCAGTCATACATTTTAAGAAGGTCTCTTTCTATAAGTCTATAATATATAACTAAACTATTGTTGTATGTAAAGTAAATACGGTTTTTAAAATGTTTAAGAAGCTTCATTTAAAATTAAATTAAAATGCAGAGCCCCCCGGACTGGTGGCCAGGACCCAGGCAGTGTGAGTGCCACTGAAAATCAGCTCCCGTGCCACGTTTGGCGCACGTGCCATGGGTTACCTACCCCTGACCCAGAGTCTTGGGCCAGGCTGAGCTGCTATTTCAGCAGGGCCTGAAGGGACCAGGGCAGAGTCCAGTGGAGACATTTTAAACCCATCTGGGACTGATCTGGAGATTAAACCCCTGCAAAAATTCCTGCTACAGAATGAAACGCTCACCCACCCCACCCCCCATTATCAAAGACCTGAGGAAATTCCTAGATTGGGGGGAGGGGAGCACTTTTGTTAAACTGGAGCTAAAGGTTGCATGGGGGAGAGGTATCACTGCAGGGAAAACTCCCAGTACTAAAGGAATTCTGTAGTTTTCTCAAAAACCACCAAGGTTCAAAAGCCTGGAGATTCTAAGTTAAGGCGACACTTTCAAAACAAACCCCAACATTGGACAGTCTGCAAATGCACAGTTAGATCAAATAACTGAGGTTCTGCCCTGTGCCAGCACCCACCTCTCACCCCACCCCCCACCCCTGCCCTCCCCACTGCCCCGGCCTCATCAGCAACAGCCCCCGTCCCCCCCAATACCCAGTTACAGTTCCCAGCACCCACCCTGCGCACCCCCCCATGGACCTCCCCAGTATTGCCAACCCCAAATGTTTATAAAACATGAGTCAGGCTCCCCTAAAATCATGAGATGATGTAAAATAATAGATTTTAGATTCTTTTTATTTGCCTTCTGCTTTTTGAGCCTTTAGGGTGCACTGGGGTCACATTTTGAAGCTTTCTCCACAGCCAGGAGGGCTAGAAATGTACTTTTTCTTTAAGAAGGAAGGCTGAAATCATCACATCTCCACTAGACTCCAGGAGCTGGGGCTTTAAGGAAAACTATCATTCTCCTGAGACTCAGACTCATGACAAAATCACGAGAACCCAGTCCAGACACACTGCCCATGCCCTTGGGGAGGGGCTGGGCCCGGCGACGGGAGGGGCTGGCTGTGGGGTTTTGCCTGGCTGGAAGGTGGTGCCCATGGGGCCGGCCAGCATGGAGAGTCCCAGCTGCTCCCCCTGGGGCAGGGCTCCACCCCCAGTGTGTGTGGGGATGGCACCGACCTACTTTTAGAGCTAGTTTCCACTAAAAGTGCTACAGCAGCTATAAAGCATCTAGTGAAGACACTCATGTGCCCCTCCCCTCACCCCTCTTTGCCTCCTGATGCCTGCCCCTTCCCTCACCCTCTGCCCTCTATAGCTCCTGCACCTCTCCTCAATCCTCTCTGCCCCCTGGTGCCCACCTGTCTCCTCCCCAACTTCTGCCTCACTGGTGCCCATCTGTCTTACCCCAATCAGCCACTGGAGCCTGCCCCTCCCCTCACCCCTATGCCAGCCTAGCACCCGCCCCTTTCCTCATCCCCTTCTGTCCACCTGGAGACTACCGCTCCCAGTGTCCTTTTCTCTCCTCTGGCACCTGCTCACTTCCCTTTGCCACCCAGTGCCCAGCCATCACTTCTCCCATCTCTGTCCCTCCATCTAACACCTTGGCACCCACCCATCCCCTCACTCCCCTCTTCCCTCCCCTTACCCCTCATCTATCCACCTGCTGTCCATCTCCTCCCCTCACACTCGCTACCCCCTGGAACATGTAACTCTCCTCACCCCTCTCACCTCCCCTGTCACCCACTCCTCCCCTCACCCATCTCAGCCATATGATGCCCACCCTTCTCCCCAACCCCTATGACAAAATGGGATTTTTCTGCAATATTTTTATGACCCTGTGGGTGCCTCAGTTTCCCCCATAAGCTGCATTGCTACCCAGAGGATGTGAAAGGGTTAGCGCTGCTCCTGGATCAGAGCAGGAGCCAGGAGGGGTGTGTGTGTTATCTGGCTCTCTGGGGGGAAGGCAGAGGATCATTAAAGAACTGGCTGAAACCAGCCCAAATCAACAGAAGATCCAGCAAGATGAAGAGATGCTCCCAAGGACTGAATAATCAACACAGGAAACCCCAGTGGGGGGACTTGGGAACTGAGCTGGAGAACAAGAGAATGGAGGCTTTTTGGAGGGACACAGGCAGGAGCCCAGACTGGGGGAGACAAAGAGAGAGAGCCAGAGATGGAGTCCATCACAGCTTGGCTGGCCCATCCATGGGCTGGTTTGACCAGGCTGGACTATAGCTTAAATTCTGCCTCGCTGTGCTGACCTAAGAACGATAAGATTCTGTAGCTGGGTGTGTCAAAGTGGGAATTTTCTGAAATATTTTTATGACCTTTGTGTGTGCCTCAGTTTCCCCTGTGTTCTGCACTGTTACCAGTGGGTGACAAAGGAGGTTTGCGCTCAGGGCAGGCTGAGAGACATGGATATCAGTGTTTCTCAACAATTAGACGTGGACCGGCGCTGGTCCCTGAGGTCTCCCTGGCACAGTTTAGGAAGGCAGCAAGTGGTCCCTGGTATGTAAAAGGTTGAGAAACACTGGTCTGTCTGATTGTGAATGGGCCATTGGAAATGGAGTGGCTGAGGCCAACCCCATATCAATGGGGAATCCAATTGCCAAGACATTGACACCTGGCAGCCAATGACCCAGAGAGAGAGAGAGAATTCCCCACCTTTCAGCAGGAAGCTGAGCAACATTCCCCAGCTCCAGAACAAAGGTCTGGAGAGGTCTGAGGTGGGGAGAAGAGCTGGTGGCTGGAAGGGACTCTGGAGCCCAGAGGAGAGAGACAAAAGGGGAGAGCAGGAGAGAGACAGGGCAAAGGACAGAGTCCATCACAGCTTGTCTGGCCCACTAGGACACTGGCATTGGCCACATGGACTTTGGGGTGACTTCTGCCTGTCTGGGCTGACCTAAGGACTATGGGATCCTGTAGCCAAGTGACTAATCAATGGTTCCCTTGTTTGCAAAGGTTGCCTGTGTCTCTGGGAATACTCCCTGGGAGTATTGCGCCCTGACGGGGCACAGTACAAACCTCCCGCAGGAGCCTGGCTGGGCTGGATTCACTGCAGGGAGCCACGGAGAGAGACGGGGTCGCTGGTGCCAATGGCCTTGTCTTGGAGGCCAGAGGCCTGCCCCTGTGGAGCTGGGGAGTGCTTGGGGCTGTGCACATGAAAGGGGTCACTCCCAGGGGACTGGTTACTGACTGGGCACAGACCAGACCCTGGGACTCTGTGACACTTCCTTGTTCCCCTGGCCTAGCCACACCCCCTTAACCCCTCCTGGCACCCATCCCGGCATTTGCCCCTCCCCCACCTCTGCCCTTGTGCCTGCCCCTCACCTCATCACCCCTGTGCTCCACTTGTGCCCACCGCTTCCCTCACCCCTTCTCTAGCCCTCTACTGTCCACTCCTCCCCTTGTTCCTCTGCTCCCATGATGCCTGCCCCTCCCCTCACTCCCTCTGTGCCCCAAGCACTGGCCTTTCTCCCTCAGCCCACTCCATCCCCTGTCACCCACTGCTCCTCTCACCCATCTCAGCCCCCTGGCACCCACCCCTCTTCTCACACACATTTGCCCTCTGGACCCTGCCCCTCCCCTCTGCCCTCCTCTGACCCTTGCCACCCACTCCTCCCATCATCCCCCTCTACCCACCTACCTCCCCTCCACCCTCCTCTGTCTATCGCCTGCCCCTCTCCTTGCCCTCTCTGCCCCTAGTGCCCATCCCTCCTCTTGTCCACCTTTCTCCACCGGTTCCTGCCCCTTCCCTGACACCCCTATGATTCCCTGCTGCTCTCCCTTCCCCTTGTCCCCCAGTACCCATCCCTTCCTTGGCCCCCTTCTACCCTCTGGCACTCACCCCTTCCACCATCCGCAATCCCCTGAGGACTAGCTCCTCTCCTCACCCCCCCTTAGCCCCCTGCTTCTCCCATCCTCATCTCTCTCTGCCCCCTGGCACCAGCCCCTTCTCTTGCCCCCCTTCC
This sequence comes from Trachemys scripta elegans, assembly GCF_013100865.1. Taxonomy (NCBI): domain Eukaryota; kingdom Metazoa; phylum Chordata; order Testudines; family Emydidae; genus Trachemys; species Trachemys scripta. The sequence continues at coordinate 37,376,180 of NC_048311.1, forward strand.
CATCCCTAGTGCCTGCCTCTCTCCTCACAGGTAGACAGCTGGGAGGTGTCATTCCCAGCTCCGGTAGACATACACATGTTAGCTCTGCTCCAGCTATTGCCTAAAAATAGCAATGTGGCTGTGGCAGCTCAGGCTAACCACCTGCACAGGGACCGTGGTGGTCCAGCGGGACTGGACGTGGGCACTAGCCTGAGCCGCTGCCGCACTGCTGCTCTTCGTGAGCTGCTGGAGCAGAGCTAGCGCATGTACGTCTGCCCGTGCTGGGAATCACACATCCCAGCTGCTGTGTAGATGCCCCTGGGAGCCAGGGAGGCTGGCGGAGCGCTGCTCCATTCAGTGTCTGAGCGCTGACTGATCAGTATGGCCTGACAGGAGCCTCTGCATTCCCTAACAACCAGCTCCAACTGGCTAAGCCAGGGCCTCTCAAAGGTGCTGTTCCCCCACTTCCTGCCCCAGCCAAACGTATCCCTGAAAACAGTTAACAATCAACACTGACACATCTTGGAATTCCCAATACTTACAGCTAGAGCCTGGGACATTCTCTTTATTGTTATAATTTTATGAAGTTTTTTGTGTGGGGTGGGGGGAATTTCCTGTTATTTCATTGTATCCGTGCAGGGGCTGGGAACGGGTCCTGTCGCTGGGGGAGGGAGGCCTGGAGGGTTGCAAAACGAGCTTGCCCCACACTCACCCTGCAGTGGCAGCTCCTGTCCCATGGGGCTGGGCCCTGCTCCACACTCTGGCTATTGTGACCTGGCACACGGGTTGCAGCACGACTCAGGTTGGGCCCTGCTGCCCTTCCATCAGCATGAATGAGGGTGGCCAGGCCAAATTTGAGTGAGTGGCGCTACAGCCCCACGTACCAGGCCAAAATGTCACTCACTCAGATCTGACCTGGCCCCCACTGTCGTGATCACGTCTCAGTCGGTTGGATGCAAACAACAGAGGTGAACTAGGTTCGCTGGCCAAGGTGGGCAGCCAGGAAAGGTTTCAGAGTAGCAGCCATGTTAGTCTGTATCCGCAAAAAGAACAGGAGTATTTGTGGCACCTTAGAGACTAACAAATTTATTTGCGCATAAGCTTTCGAGGGCTAAAACACTCTTCATCGGATGCATAGAATGGAACATATAGTGAGGAGATATAGCCAGGAAAGGAAATTTCAAAAACATGGGGGGACGGCTTCAGGGGGAACCTAGCTTTTGGCCTCTGTGACCCCTGCACAGGGGAGTTTACATTTGTGAGCAGAGCGGTAACTATTGCAGGGACTGGGGGATTGTTGGGGTTCACACGGGTCATGCAGTGTCTACACTCGCACTGTGCTGACCTACGTAGATCAACCCCAGCTCTGTGCCAGTCAGGGAGGCGGCTTTACTGAATCGCCCTGGCAGGGTGCGTGCGTCAGCCCCAGACAGATTGCAGTGCAGACACACATATACACAGCTCCACACGAGGCAATTTACCTCAACTTAACTTTGTAGTGTAAACCTGGCTTGTGCAGAGTCATTTTCCTGACCATTCCCAGCTCTGGAGTCTCCAGCTCAGGCGGTCGTGTCGGCAGAGCCCAGGGCTGCCCATGGGGACTAGTTTCAGCCATTGGTATAAGTCCTCCCTTAGCTGTGCACTGGGGGAGGGGGGGTTAATGAAGGTCTCTGCCCAGCACAGACCTCATCAGGGAGCAGCAGCTGCTCAGCCCATGATCCCAGATCACAATGGAGGCAGCAGCGTCTTGTAAGACCCAGGAGCTGCAGGGTTTCTTCTTCCTGTTATTTATTCTCCCTGCTTCACAGTCTCCCTTTCTCCAAGCACCAGCCACAACGGCTCGTCACCTTCCCCTGATCCCAGCCTCAGCTGCAGCTAAAGTGACCAGACAGCAAGTGTGAAAAATCGGGATGGGGGTGGGGGGGTAATAGGAGCCTATATAAGAAAAATCCCCAAATATCGGGACTGTCCCTATAAAATCGGGACATCTAGTCACCCTAACTGCAGCCCATACTGGGACAGGGACTTTCTGTGGCTGGAAGTACCAGGCCCCCCAAGCCAGCCCCAGACTCTGCGCAGATTGTCTGTGGGAAGAGCTGGTGTTAACCCTTCGCTAGACCTGGCTCTGTCTCCCCTGACTCCTGGGCCGTGCACTGGGGGTGACTCACTGCAGCTCAGCTCAGGGCCTGCTGGGAACAGCAGGAAGGGAAACGCCCCGGCTCCAGCCAAACAGGTTTCTGAGCTCTGGAAAGAGAAACTGAACTGCAGCGGCTGTTTCCCGCCTGCAGAGTAACCATGGCTGCCGGGGACCTGGCCGGGAGCTTCCAGGACGAAGTGACTTGCTCCGTCTGCCTGGAGTATTTCACAGACCCAGTGACTATTGACTGTGGGCACAACTTCTGCCAGGCCTGCATCAGCCAGTGCTGGGGGGAGTCGGAGCCAAACTTCTCCTGCCCCCAGTGCAGAGAAACCGCCCAGCAGAGAAACCTGCGGCCCAACAGGCAGCTGGGGAACGTGGTGGAGTTAGTGAAACGCCTGCGGCTCCAGGCGGTGGCGGAGCCTGAGGGGCAGTGAGTGTGTGAGAGGCACCAGGAGGCTCTGAAACTCTTCTGTGAGGAGGATCAAACCCCCATCTGTGTGGTGTGTGACCGATCCCGGGCTCACAGAGCTCACACGGTGGTTCCCATCGAGGAGGCTGCCCAGGAGTACAGGGTAGGGAATAGCTATTCCCATGGCTGGGAGTTACTGGGGCAGCTTCTCTGCAGCTACAGATCCCCCTGCGTGTGTCTGACCAGCCCTGTTTTAGAGTCCGGGAAATGCCTGATCATGGGACACAGCCACGTTCCTGGAGTCAATGGTGCTGGGGAAGGACTGGGCCGGGCTAGGCCCAGCAGCTCTGCCCGGGGAGTCTCCTTGAAGCTGGGGTCATGTTTTCAGAGGGCTGGAGAAGGGGGACCTGCTCTCACAGCCTCACTCTGCTCAGTGACGATATTAGCGCTGGGCACAAACCAATGAACCCAAACCAGCCCCCAGAGCCATTGTCTGTGTTGGCAGGAGGAAATCCTGAGCTGCCTGCAGCATTTGCGGGAGGAGAGAGAAGAGCTCCTGGGACTGAAATCCGACTGGGACAGGGAGAGTGAGAGGCTCCTGGTAGGTGCCCTGCTCTGCCCAGCTGGTTTGCACAGGGGCATCAGCGACAGCAGCAGGGGGGTCTCTGCGCTGGTTGGTGTCTGGGACATTCAGAAGGTTAAAGGATTTCCAGGGTCAATGCCAGGAGACAGTTCAGGGTCATTTTAACAATGTGGGGCAGCCTTTGCTCTCAGGTACCTGGTGTAAATCAGGAGTGACCCCACTTAACTTACAGTGGGGTTAGGGGCAGACACCTCTGTGACCCGGGTGTTAATTCCCAGAGAAGTCAATGGGTTCACACCAGGGTAGTTGGGAGCAGCCTCTGTCTCTGTCTCTCTAGCACTGGGGGTAGAGGGAGAAGCCAGTAAAACTGCTGAACATGCACAGATGTGGCAGGGATCAGGGTGAAGCAGGGGGAGATTTGTGCTGATCAGGGTTTGAGTGTCAGACGTTTCCAGCGATGCCATTGGCTGGTTTGGGCAGCATCATTTGCCAAGTCCTGGTCTACACTTAAATCAGTTGCTGGTACAGAAATGGGGACTGGGGGGACATTGGGGGGGGATGGTTTTTGGTGACATTTTTACCCTGGGAAAAGCCCTAGTGCAGACACAGTTCTACTGGTAAAGGTATCAAATGAAATGCTCTGTGCAGCCCGGACAAAGCCTTGTGCCATTTCCCATGATCCCCTGCTCTCCCCGTTTCCCTCTGTCTCTCTGTGCACCCCAGAGGCAGACGGAAGTGGAGAGGCAGCTGGTGGTGTCCGAGTGTGAGCGGCTGCACCAGATCCTGGCTGAACAAGAGCGCCTCCTGCTGGCCCGGCTGGGAGAGCTGGATGAGGAGATTGGGAGGAGGAGGGAAGAAAACGCCACCCGCCTGTGCAAGGAGATTTCCCAGCTCAGCACCTTGATCACGGAACTGGAGGGGAAGTGTCAGCAGCCGGTGCTGGAATTGCTGCAGGTGAGACTGTGTCAGACGTGCCCAGAGCAGCCACTGGGGGCTTACAGGGTAACTCAATGCAGAGAGCGCGGTCTGGGGCGTCTGCAGGGCCAGGGGCCCCAGGGCTGCACAGAGACAGGAGTTTGGGCGGTCAGGGAGGCAGGGTGAGGCTGGAGAAAGGCTCTTCCAGCCCTGAGGCTCAGTCCCTGCAGAGCAGCTGGTGTGAAAGGGGCTCTGCTCCCCCTAGCACAGCCCTTTACTGCCTCCACCCCCCTGGGGGAGCAGCCTGTGGGGCTGGGGCTGGGAGAGCTGAGTGACCTGTCTGGGGCAGGGGGCTAGGCTGGGCCATGGGCACTGACTCTCTGCTCTGCCTTTTGTTCCTCTCTAGGGTGTCAGAAGCACCATGAGCAGGTACGTCCAGGCTCTGTCTGCTCCTCACACCCCATTGTGCTGGGAAGAGGCTCAAAGACCAGGCTACAAACCTATCCCCAGCGCCCCGACAATGGGATGGCCTTACCCTCTGGATCCATCCCCGTCCATCCCTATCTCCCTGGGAGTGCTGCTGCTGTGGCTGCGTGACCCATCCTGGGGAGGGGATTGCTGGAGAACCCTCTCTGGGGTCAGGCTGTCTCAGGGGATCATTAATGCGGCTGAGGCCTGTCACACAAGGGACCAGCTGGGACCTGGCCCCAGCTCTGTCATGGCCCAAAGCCTGTCCCGTGTGAGGGGGGCCTAGAGGCCTTTGGGGAAAGAGCCGAATGTCCCAGCCCAGGCCCTAGTGGGGCAGTGTCCACATCTCAGAAGCCTCCCCATCCCCTGGGGAGTGACCAGGCCCCTTGGAGGCTGAGAGGAGAAGCTAAGGAGCGGCTGGGCCTGGAGAATGGGCCCCTCTCTCAGCCCTGGGAGCAGCCCCTCCAGGTCCTGGTAGGACTCATGGGCCAGACCAAGTGTGAGAGGAGCTGGGGCTGGTGCTGCCCAGGCTGTGTTTTCTCTCTGGATGGAGAGAGGCCGACAGTCCCCAGACAGGCCCCAGCAGATTGTGCAGGCACTAAATTCCCTGGGCCGCAGACGTCAGGGCCCTGTTAGTTCTGTCTGTGGCCCAGCTTCCGCTCGCTCCCCTTTCTGGCTCTGGGGGACGGGAACTTAGGGCCGAGGAGGGAGAGAAATGAATGCACTCATTTCTCTGCAGGGGCGAGAAGGCGACGTCTCTGCATCCAGCACCCAAGTCCCCTGAGCTGGAAAAGAGAATCCGGGATTTCCCTCGAGAGAACAATCTCCAGGAGGCTGTGACGGGATTCCTGGGTACGGGACGCTGCTGGTGGTTTGTGTCTCATAGCATTGGGGCCAGAGGAGAGGCTCCCCCAAAGCAAGCGGGGACTGCAGGAAGTGACAGCTCCTGCTGTTTGGGTTATTATCAGTGCCTGTGTGTTCATATCCCCATGTATCAGAGCCAGACTCAGACTCCTGTGTCCCAGCCCAGAGGAACCCAGATCCTGGGAGAGCCCATGGGGTCCCAGCTCCCCTGGCTGTACAGAACAAGGTCCCATGGGAAATTTTAGATTTGAATAGATAATTCATCATCACTGACCTGTGTGACCAGTGCTGCTTCCTGCTCTGTCCCTGATCATTTGAGTGCAGGGACTGATGCTCTCGGTTGTATTGGTTGTTCACAATTGTCGTGTATTTCGCTCACTCTGATTTGCGGCTCGATGCTCCGATTCTGGTATTCGGGTCTGGAATTCTGCAGTGTGAGTTGGGGGGTTGAATGTGGAGCCGCGTCACTGGGCTGTGACTGTCTCTGTTCTGGCGGGAGGTGCACAGCGAGGGAGCTGGGAGTTCACTTTCCAGGGGTATTTGTGCTGGTCAGTAAAACCCAGTCACATCACCCTTCAGAGAAACGCAACCCAAAAATCCCATGAAAAGCTGGATTCGCTGAGAAACCCAGTGACTCCTCATGGGGAGGGGTTGGTGGATTTCTGAGCTCAGGGAAGGTGTTCTGAGCTTGGAGTGAAAGTGCCTCCCTCACTGTCACTATCCCTGCAGCAGCTCCCTCCTGCTGTGCAATGTGAGAGTCTCCCTTCGCACCCTGCGTGGGGCAGAGGGACAAAGGGAGATTTCTTGATAACGGTCGGTTGTAGCTGGTTGATGTGAGAGATGTTATCACAGACTCAGGGCTGGATTCTCAGCTCCCTGGATGCCAGTGGAGCTTCCCTGATTGACACCAGCTGAGCAGCTGGGCCCTAGTGTTTGAGCAGCTTGGGCCAGACTTTCGGAGGCATTTGAATCATTAGGCACTTAAACAGGCACCCAGTGGAATTTTCAGAAGCCCCAAAGCAGGTTAGGCACCTAACTCCCATTAGCGTCCATAGGAGTTGGGCACCTCACCTGTTCTGACACTTGTGAAAATCCCAGGGGCCTCCCTGCACCTTTAGGTGCTGAAATACCTATGAAAAGCTGGCTCCTTGTCCTTAGTCTCCGTGGTCCCTATTGCATCGTCTGACAGAGCTGTGACTTCTAGCCCTGGTGACACTGACCCATGCCAGTGATGGGTTTTTCTCTCTTTCCTTCCAGAGGGGCTGGCTGCAGAGAGAGGTGAGAATCCTGGGTTGCTGTTCTAGGGCAGGGCACAGCAGCTGCTGGGAGCCTGTACCCCTGTATGGAGCAGCCCCTGGGCTGGGCACGTGTGACGGGATCTGCACAGGAGAGAAACCCAGCAGGTGAAAGTGGTACAGAAAAGATGAGGGGGAGTCAGAGTAGGGTGACCAGACAGCAAATGTGAAAAATTGGGACAGGGGTTGGGGGGTAATAGGAGCCTATATAAGAAAAAGACCCAAAAATCGGGACTGTCCCTATAAAATCAGGACATCTGGTCACCCTAAGTTGGAGTCTGTTGAACCCTGGTCTGTTGTGAGACGGTGCAGAGCTGGGTGCTTTGGGGGAGGGGTCCATGTACATACCTGACCCCCACTCCGGGTGACTCTGCTGTGTGAATTCTCACCTCTCTCTCTCTGCTGGTTGTTCCAGGACTCAGAAGAGCTCGAGGATTTGCAGGTAACTGATGTTGATCTTGTACAAATGCTCCCCGGGTTACGCAAACCCGACTTACGCAAATCTGAGTTTACTGACAAACTTCTGTAAGCTAGAAATAGGAGGGGAGTTTTTTTGTTGTTTTTTTTTTTTTTTTTTTTTTTTTTGAGTAATGGCCAGAAATACATTTCCAATTTGTGCAAATTTTGACTTATGCAAGGCATTCCAGAACGGAACACAGATGCATCTAACACATGCAATCAGACACGCATCTGTGGCAACTGAGAAATAGGGACCATCTGGCTTGCTGAGGTCTTTTAAAAATTCTGTTGAGAGTGGTGACAGCACATTTTTGAGCAATGCCTCCGCTTTAGTCCGTCCACAGCTGACGTGCTTTGCAATCATTGAATCTGGATAGAAGGTAGGTGCCAGTTTAAGTTCACAGTCACACGAGTGATGTAACATTTCTATTGTAGACAAGTCCTCAGGTTGTCTCCACAGGGTTTTCTTGTATCGATATAGCTGCCCCTGTTCAAACCCCCATGCAGACTTGATGTGCAGGTGTGATCTGAGACTGCTACCCTGGCCAGATTGCTACAGATGGTCTCTGTTCCCTGCAGTGTCCAGTTAAATTCCCCGTCACCCAGCCTTGCCCCCAACCCAGCGTGCAGCACCCAGACACACTGCTCATGCCCTGGGAGAGGGGCTGGTTGTGGGGTTTGCCTGGCTGCAAGGTGTTTCCTGTGGGGACAGCCAGTATGGAGAGTCCCAGCTGTGCCCCCTAGGGCAGGGCTTCCAGGCCAGTGTGTGTGGGGACAACACCGACCTGCCCTTAGCAACAAACCCACCACACACAGCCCCAAAACAACAGAGATTCCCTGGGGCCTGCATCTCCCCTCACCCCCACTCTGGCTTCTAACCCTCATCTCACCCCTCTCTGACACCTTCTCCACTCATCCCCTTCTTCTTGCTGGTGCCTGCACCTCTCCTCTCCGCCCACCTGGTGCCTGGACCTCTCCCATGCCCTTCGTCCTTAATACCTGCCCCCTCCTCTACCCCCACCTCACTCCTCCATCCCTGTCCAGCTGGTGTGTGTCCCCCCCTCCTTACAGCCCTCTGCCCCAAGCAATGGACATACCACTCTCCCTTAGGGAGTTATTTTGCCTTCATGTCCAATTTTGGGTGACTGTTTAATCAAAGATTAATCTGTGTCCCGATTAATTGTTGTTTAATTTCCATTAGTCTGAGTAACTAACCCCTGCCCCCGGCACTGCCTCTGTGACTCTCTCCCCAGTGGATGTTACTCTGGATCCAGACACGGCAAATCCCTACCTCGTCCTGTCTGAGGATTGGAAACGTGTGAGACATGGAGACGAAGAACAGGCTCTTCCCGACAACCCTGAGAGATTTGACACTCACCCTGAAGTTCTGGGCGCTGAGGGGTTCACAGGCGGGCGGCGTTACTGGGAGGTGGAGGTGGGAGACAAGCCTGACTGGATTCTCGGGGTTTGTAGGGATTCTGTCAGCAGGAAGGGGGAGAATGATATATCACCTGAGGATGGATACTGGGCTATGTGGCTGAGGGATGGGGAATACGAGGCCCTCACCTCTCCCTCGACCCCCCTCCCTGTGAGCGTCAGGCCCAGCAGGGTGGGGATTTTCCTGGACTATGAGGCGGGCGAGGTCTCATTTTACAATGTGACTGACAGGTCCCCTCTCTTCACTTTCACCGACACCTTCTCCAGGATGCTCCGCCCTTATTTCAATCCTTATCTCAATGCCGAGGGTGAAAATGCGGCTCCCCTGATAATCTGCCCGGTCCCAGCTGAGGCCGGAGGGAATCTCTGTCCCTGACAGTGACCCCCGTGGCACAGACTGTCCCCTCCCAGAGCTCACCAGCCCCCAGGCCATCCCATGGGGATGGTACAAAGGGCATCACCTGCATGTCCCCCCCCCCCCACTTCCTCCTGTCATGATCTTGGGGGTTCATTAAGCAACAAACCAGCGATTGAGGCAGGAATAAAACTTTATAAAACAAACTAGAGAGCTTCTGTGGTGATCAGCTGTGCACAGCTACCCTGTGTTCTCAATCCCACCTTCCAGGGCATATATCTAAATCCCTATAGTCCTAATCCTGTCCCTTAGGAGGGAGCATCTCTACATTATAATCTTCCACAAAGATATCTCTGTGCTCTCCTTCTTAATCCCCAGCACCAGGCCTGTGAGCTGGGAGAGTGGAGAGGGGCAGAGGAGGTGGTGAGCAGGCTATGAGCTGTAGGGGGTGCAGGCACAGAGGGGTATGGGTGCAATGTCAGGGGTGGCTGCTGTGGCCAAGGGTGGGGTGAGGTGGGGTGGGGAAGGGGCTGTAGCAGGAGGAAGAGAAGAGCCCAGGTCACAAAAGGAAGATTCCAGGGAGAGGGTGAGGATGTAATGAGAGGGGGAGGGGAGAGAGGCCATAAGGAGGAAGAGCCCCTGGCAGAAATGACAGAGGAGGAGATCCCAGTGTGGGTAGCGGGAGCAACCCTGATCTCTGGTACCCTCCACAGGGCTGAAGCTGGAACCACAGGGGGACTGAAGCCCTGATACCCAGCACCCGCCGTGGGGCTGAAGCTGGAGACATGGGTGTGACATTGCACCCCATAATGCTTTATAGAAATATGCTTATGAGTGTAAATATGACATAACTGGAATATGTTTTATGCTAGATATGCCATGTAACATATCTTTGCAAAGGTTATGATCTACTGAATGTACTCATCCTATTTGTAGGGATGTATCATTTTTATATCTGAAGTTACAAGCATAGAGCCAATGCTCATATTTAAAATGGTTGCTGTAGGAAGCACATAAGGCAGATTTGGTTAACATAGCATGAAGGGGTTATTCAAGTAATTGGGAGTATTTAACTAGCAATGGATTTTGGGAGATGCCGATCCACATCTAAGCTTTCCTGGGAACATTCAAACTAACATGTAAACAATGGCATTGGCCTGCAAAAAGCTGAATCATTCATAGACATGTGACTTCTCCAGCTGACTGCAAAACTCCATCTTGATGAGGGGATTTTACACAGTGAAAGACTATATAAGGCCCTGGAAACCCCCACCCCTCCTCCATTTTGTCTTCAAATGGCTTAAAAGAACCTCTCTACCCCCAAAGAGATGTCTGAAAGAAACTGGAACAAAGGACAGTAACTACAAGGGTGTGAGTGATTGCTGGACCCAGACTAGGAAGAAGTCTAGTCTGTTAAAGAAGCTTATTGGAACATCTCTGAGGGTGAGATTTACCTGCATTTAGTTTCCTACTGTATTAGGCTTGCATGTTTTTGTTTTATTTTGCGTGGTAATTCACTTTGCTCTGTTATTACTTAGAACCACTTAAATCCTACTTTTTAGATTTAATAAAATCACTTTTGGCTTGTTAATTAACCCAGAGCAAGCATTAATACCTGGGGGAGCAAACAGCTGTGCATAGCTCTCTATCAGTGTTATAGAGGGCAAACAGTTTATGGGTTTATCCTGTATAAGCTTTATACAAGGTAAAATGGATTTATTTGCAGTTTGGACCTCATTGGGAACTGGGTATCTGGGTATTGGAGACAGGAGCACTTCTTAAGCTGTTTTCAGTTAAGCCTGCAGCTTTTGGGGGATGTGGTTCAGACCTGGGTCTGTGTATTTAGCAGACTAGCATGTCTGGCTCAACAAGACAGGGTACCGAAGTCCCAAGCTGGCAGGGAAAACGGGCTCAGAGGTAGTCTCAGTGTTCTGCAGACAAAACTACACAGGATCATTTCAGGGGGAAAGACGAAGATGCCACATTTATTAGGATAAACACACAGACACCATTTTTCACTAACAAACACACAATCTTGTATGTTCACAAACACACCAATAATGCACTCTTGCACTCCAGAAGAAGCACTGACAACACACACAAAAGTTACACAATATTTTTCAGTAATAAACACATGATATTGTACATTCACATCTTGTATGTTCTCAAGGGCACACACAGGAATAAAAAACTCACATGCACATTGATTTCAATTCAGGTATACACTCACAATAATGTACACTGACAACAACACACATGTGAGCAGTGTACGTGACTGGCAAACACACACTGAAAGTAATGTCTCAGTACATTGCACTTATAATGTAATCTCACAAAAAGAAACACATAAGCCAGATCTACACTACAAACTTTCACCATTATAGCAATGTCAGCTTGGAAGTGTGATTTTTTTTTTTTTTGCAAAATTCTATACTGGTAAAACCCCTAGTGTAAACATGGTTAAACCAGCTTAAAAATGCTTCTGTGGTGTGGCTTGTTTCTCTCAGAGAACCAGTGTAAGCAATACCAGCAAAACTACTAGTACCTTTACATTAGGAGAGTTTGTTTGTATTGCTATATCAGCAAAACTTTCCCAGTGTAGACCTAGCTATACATTGTCTCGCTATACATTCTCCCTCTTCTTCTCATATAAACAGAGAAACACACACTCATACTTACACGCACACAGATTCTCCTCCATTTACTGCCATTGGGTAAAATTATCATCCTCCACCAAGTTATTTAGGTACCTAAGTCTTATTTTCAAAAGTGACTTTGGCACTTATAAATATAATACGGGCATATTTTGAAAGGTATTTAGGTGCCTATGGAGGATTACCTAAAGAACCTAGATGCTTAATACCTATAGAAATCAATGGGTGTTAAGTGATAAGATGTTTTTGAAAATCTCACAACGCACCTAAATACCTTTAAAAATCTGGCCTGAGTGACTAAAGCATTTTTGAAAATGGAACCTTGTCACATAAGTGCTTTTGCAAATGTTACCCCTCGCCATGAGGCAGCCACCAGCCAGAGGCAGATACAATTGCTTACGATGGTGACGTATTGCAGCAGGTATCAGATGGCCATATAGAAGTTTAAGGACATGACATCAAAGAGGAAGAGCTCCATGCAGTCCATCAGGAAGTGGAAGTAGGCCTGGCCATTGTAGCTAGGGAAGGAACTAGTCTCCTGATTGCTCACCATGGGGATGACCATGCTGGTGAGCAGGACGTCCAGGAGGGAGAGGTTGGTGATGAAGTGGCATACTGGACTGGTGAGTTTGGAGAAGAAGACCCAGAGATTCTGGCTTTGGGATAAACTGTTATTTCATGTTAATAATCCAGAACCCAGAAAGGGAGAATAATTCCAATGCACCAATTGCAGTGCTTTATTTGATTTGGAAAGGAGAGTAACTTGTACAGTGTCCGGGTCTGACACCAGTTTGGTGTTAGCTTTAAGCCCCATCCATAACCCTAACCCATAACCAACAGGGACTTAAGTATAAGTTTTTCTTCAAACCTTCAATGGGGCCACTTGTGTGTTCAAAGTTTAGAATGTGCTAAAGTGGCTGCGGAATCAGGGCTTTTGTACAGAATATTCAAAGTGAGTTTTTTAGTTCATAATCATGAGTGTTTGGACCAGATCCTCAGCTGGTGTAAATTCTCAGAGATCTATTGACTTCAACAGAGCTATGGCAATTTAAACCAGCTGAGAATTAGCCCCTTGATTTTACAGGAACCCACATGTGATACTTCCATTTATTCAGAGAAACAAAACACAGCATGTTTAAAATGTATCCAGTCAAAACAGCTCGAAGTCCAAACACCAAGTACTTTTTATGAGCTGTTTGTAAATGAGCGATGGAGTAAGATATAGTCATAAAAAATCTTTGCTAAATAATTTTTAATAAGGAGTACTTATAAGAAAATAATGATGTGGACAAAGACAATAATTAAAGGGAAAAGAAGCACAATAATTTCCATAGGTTATTTCTTATCTATCTAGCTAACATAATTCACACTCAAATTCACACATATCATTATGACTAAATGAGGTTGTGTGTTAGGAGAAGAAATGGTCCTGTCTGTCTGTCTCTCTGTCTAATCACATGATCTATTTTTGTACCTGTACCATGTTTTTGTCTGTCATATATGTAGTGTACAGCAGGAGGTGACACACCATCAGTAAGACTGATCATGGAATACTGCATCCAGTTTTGGCCTCCACCTTTGACAAAGATTTTGAAATATTGGAGGTGGGGCAGCAGAAAACAATGAAATGTTTTGAGGGCTGGAGGAAAATGCCTGCTAGTGAGCTATTGAAAGAGCTCAGCCTGTTTAGATTATAAAAGAGATCGGGAGGTGACGTCATTGGAGCGTTGAAGTAACTTCATGGAGAGAAAATATCGGGTATTAAAGGGCTCATTAATCTAGCAGAGAAAAGCATAACAAGACCCAGTGGCTGGAAACTCAAAAGAGACCAATTCATATTAGAAATAGGGCACAAATATTCACTAAAGGAACAAACTAGAAAGGGAAGTGGTGGGAATTCCCCATTTCTTGATGTCTTCTAATGAAGACTAGATGCCTTTCTGGAAAGTGTTTAGTCAAAAACTAGCTACTATTCTATACAGAAAGCATGCGATATGCAGGGTGTCTGATTACATGCTCTAATTGTGTCTTCTGTCCATAAAGTCTGCTAATTTATGAAAAACTGAGCGTAGCATGGGGAAGAACTTCTCGTGTTCTACTGTGTAGTCGGTGTCACCCCCACAATGAAGAGTCATTGAGCGGGGTGATCCAGGGGAAGCAGCTCAAACATCCAATGTGGCTGGACAGGGACAGAACATCAGCACTGCAGGGGAGGGGTGGGTGTGGCAGTGACATCACAAGGGCCTTTGGCAGGGCCCCAGCCTATTGGACAAAGGTGGTGAGGAGGCGATGATCTCACAGAGAGATCTTGACATCAGCCAGGCAGGACAGGGGTGCAGGACAGGGGCAAACTTGGAGATCCCTGTGGCTTTGCTTCAGCATGTCTCCTTCTTGAGGTCTCTCCTTGAGGACTGAGAGAGAATTCACTTTCACGTACGTGAGCCAAGGAGGACCCTCTTTGGAGTTTTCTCCTTTTCTTTTATTGATTTTGCTGGAAAACAGACGTCCCTATATAGAAGGTAAGAGCCTCCGAGATGTTTGGAACCTGTTCATTCTGATCCATCAGGTGCCAGCTGAATTCTAGAAATGGAAAACACTAGATTGAGGTGGCAGCATTGTATTCCCAATGTAGGACTTTGTCCCTTAGAATCACTGGGGACATTGGGGTTTCTCTTTTTTGTTTTCCCTTTTCCTCTGTCCCTCCTACCTTTCTCTTCTTGCTTCCTTTGTCCTTTTCCTCTGCTCTCCTCCGACCACCAGTAACTCTGTGTGTGGAGCGGGGGCCGGGGGCATTGTGGGAGGCCCTCACAGAGAGGTGAGACTGGAATAGTGCTCCGAGAGTGATCTCCTCGGTGCTGACCTGGGCTATTCTTTGGGCTATTTGATGAGAACCCTTCGCCTCCCACCCCTGAAAGTCTCAACCTTGATTGGCTGAGGAGGTGGCTATTGACAGGGAGGAAACTCTGGTCTTTGTTGTTCTCTTTTATGACCAAGCAAATAAGTCACAACCAGTTATATGTTTGACCAATGTTGATGCTGCTCTCCATTAATTGTCTCAGAGCAGTTCATGATCCTCTCTAACATTCCAATTCTTCTAAAATACTTGCTGAATAATTACTATGAACAATTGTTGGTTTTTAGCTCATTTGAGAGCAACTCTGCTACTGACTGGCTTATTCAGCTAAGACAAGTCACTGCTCCTTTCTCAGCCTTAGTTTCTCCTTCTGTCAAGTACGAATAACAATCCTCTCCCACCTACCTCGCGATGGGTGGATGATGGGGATCATTGATGAGTGTCACTAGTAGCAGTGCAGAATAGGAGATGTTCTATCACATTGAGCCATATCAGATTATGACATAATATTCTATTTTATTTGTATTTTATTCTTTTGAAATTGTTAAGAGCAGCAACTACTTAGCTCAGACTGAAGCATCTCGTCTAATTTTCTAGATCATAGTGTTTCCCCTTTGTGTACGACGAGACAGTTTAATGCACTCTGACAAACAGGAGATGCTCTTGTTTTGCAAACAAAGATTTTTGCAGAGAATTTTCATCCTACTTGTTATGATTTCAAGAAACAAAGTGGTTTAGTCTGAATGAATTTTCTGACAGAAAACAGTTTCCATGAAAATTTTCCTGGGTTCTATCCCTGGCTCCAGGGGGGCTGTAGTCTGTTACTTAGAACAGGAGTCAGGACTGTTGGTTTCTCTTTCTGGCTCTGTCACCGCTTTGCTGTGTGACTCCTTGGGTAGGTCCAATGGGAATAGGGTCAATTCTCTCACTCCAGGCAGCAGTGAGTGGGGTGGGAAGGTTCACTCTCTCCTGGCTGAGGGCTGTTCTTTTCACTCCAATAACATTACAGGGGCCTTCGGGAGGGGCCCACTCCCGGGCTCAGATACAGGAGGGGCAGCAGGCTCCAGGGAACAGGCGCTATTCCTCTCCTGCCACTGTCTGTCTGTGACGCCTTGGCCTTGTCATTCCCTAGCTCAGTGCCTCAGTTTCCATTGTCACCAGCCTGTGCCTATATCCCTGTGGTTTCATGTCCATGTTGGCAACAGTCCCACCCCCATACTGCACAGTCTAATACCAGTTCCTCTCTCTTGCCAGCACCATGAAACCTGCCCTTGAGCCAGACCTAGAGACCCACCTCTTGCGAGCTGCCCTTCACTATGTCTTCACCCGGGGCACAGAGAAGGACACCACCCACCTCCAGGTACATCCTCCTCCTCCATTCTCCTACTCTTTCAGAGTGGTCCTTGGTCCCTGCTCCCTTGATACACTGGAGCTCCAAATTTAGGGGTGGGGTAGGCAGAGATGGAACAAGCTGCAGGGTTGGATCCTTCCCTCCAGAGGATTACCCCTCCCTGGGGGATTTCTTTCTTTCTTCCATATGCCATGTTTTGCCCAGCTTCCATCCATAGCAACTTGGCTGTTTCATACTCTTCTGCCTACAAGGCCCTCGGCAGAGACCTGCTAAGCTCATGGATCAAAGATCCAGGTGTCATCAATTCTTGCTAATTGCCTGCAGTGGGATGTGAATGAGAGAGGCCAGGATATGTGTTTGGGAGTCTCACTAATGCCTCCCAGAGACCCCTATTCCCATCCTGTGGCAGGTGTAGGCCCAGTTTCCCTAACTCTGACCCCTGCTTTGCAGGCTTGGCACAAAGTCATGCCAGAGCTCCTGGATGCCATGCTGAGGAACCTGCTGGCAGAGTCCCCAGACGCAGACAGGCTCCACTACATCTTGGAGGTGAGCCCCATAAGGAAGAGTGGGAACCAATTTTACCTTAACTCTTTGGGGGACTAGAAAGGAGAGACTGGAAGATCCATTTTCTATTCTGTTCTGCTAGCTGGGTCCCCAGTGGGGCATCCAGTGCAATGCAGTGTCAGGACCTTCTTTCTTGAGGGACAGAGGGAGGAGCTGGGACTTCAGGCCAGAGCTCTGCCTGGTTCTGTTGAGCACTAACCACAGGGCCCCTGGCTGTCTTGGGGAGTGAGAGTCTGAAAACCTACCCTTCCCCCGCCCCCCCAACACACACCCCATGAGATTCCAGAGATGGTTCTCAGAGAAGAGGCACACGCTCCTTCCTAGAGAAACAGGTGTGAAAGTGAAATGAATTATATTAAAGAAATAGAATGAATTAAAGAATGCTGTATGTACCTTTAAGTAGAAATGAGAAATGCTGCAAGCCAGGGGGGCAGGAAAGCAGACATTAACTGCTTAACTTGCCACTTAAGGGCAATTGGTGAAGCATTAGTCTTAGATCGATAAGAGTTAACAAGGAAGCAGGTTATGCATATTGTGCTCCATGCATATTTTACAATTTTGCTCTCTCTGTCCCTTTGTTTAGTTTGCACCCTTTTATCTGTATAAATAAGACTGTTTGAATCTTGCAAGGGGGCTCACATTATCTGAACGTATTAGCAGAGCGCTGTGCTAATAAAACAGAGTGGTCTGACAAACTGAGTCCTGAGTCTAACTTTGACAATTTGGAGGTTCCACCGAGATGGCAACCGTCTTCACTGGGGCTGTGTGATTCCTGACCGTTTTTGTAGGACGACCGTGGTAGCCGGCACCTGGGCATTTGGCCCGAGCGGTCCTCCTCCTGAACGGAAGGGTGCACGACCACAGTGAGGTCTACGCCATCGAACCTGTTGGTTCCCACTCTGTTCTGGTAGGGATCCCGGGATCTGACATCAGGAATCTGGTCAGGTAATTATTTCTGTGTTTTGTCCGGACTGAGGACTGTCCTGTCTCTGTGTCTATCCGTCCTCCTGTGGAGTGTTTGAGTCTGGGTGCCATCTCCGTCCGGGGATCGGCCGACCAAGGGGTTCCTGTCCCCGTGGTCTGAGTGAGTGAAATCTGCACAATCGCAGCCGCACCGCACCTTGGGTAAAACCCTTGGTGTGAAAGCAAGGGCGATTGTGTCAGTAGCCTGTGGGCTCCTTTTGTGTGTTGCACCGGGCATCGCTCTGACGAACCCGAATTTCCTTCTTGTGTGATTGATGTGTGTAAAGTCCTCCTGTATTGGTAACCAGACGTCTAAGTCGGGACAGTTCTCTAACGGAACGCCGGCTCAGTTTTAGGAAGGGTCCGGACTCCTGTAAATTTCTAGAAAAATGGTCTAGGCTAACTCAGGGAGATCCCAAAACTCAGTGGCCACTGTTAAAACCTTGGAACAAGGACCGAGTGGATATCTTAAAAAAAAAAAAAAAAAACTTGGCCAGCCTAAAACTAAATTGGCTAAAGGAGAGGTTAATTGTTTCATGCAGTGGTGGGAAGAGGCAAATCGTAGGTGGACAAAATCAAAACTCGCCTCTCTCAAATATTCAAATAATAAATTAAAAGCTTTATTAAAAGCCTCCTCTCCCACCACCAGAATGAGCGCTCCCCTTCACCCTGTTCTCTGACAAAAAAAAACAACAGCCCCGGATCGATCCCAACTCCCTTCATACTCGCCTCTCATTGTAAAAAGGATAAAATGCCCCTTGTTCTGTTCCCCTTCTTGTCTGCCTCAGAAACTGATTCTTTAGTGTTCCATTACCAATTCAGCAAGAAGGGTGGGATCCTCAACTAGCCCCCACCCTTCCTGGTCCCTTTCCTTAAGCATTTCTTTCAAAATTGTGAAATGACCACAATATCACTCACAAAAATGGTTCATTGGAAAAAGCAGGATTGGGCCCAGACAAGCAGGCAAGCAACAGATAAAGAAAAAAAAAAAACAGGTTGGAAGCCCTAAGGGCATAGTGTCAGGCGTAAGTGCAAGTATGAACCCCTGGAACAATACTTAAAATGGTGAAATCTGAGTTGATAAAGGTGTCATTTTGGGAAATAAACAGTGATTTAAGGAAAGAGAGTGAAAAGTTAACTCTACAGAGGCTGGAGAGAATTAAACAGTTAAACTTTGTGAAAAATGTTAAAAAGGATTTTGTTAAAAGAATTCTTGGTTTCTTTGCAGCCATTCTAAAGGAAAAATGGCCCTTTTCCAGAGGAATGTCTGTAAATAATCCAGGTAAAGAGACTATCTAATTAAAATCATTTGACTGTGGACAATTGAGTCAAATTTGCTAAAAGAACATAGGGGGGTTCTATTGGAACTTAACTGCCCCAAATATATAAAGGTAATGTAATCTATGTACAGCTATGTAAAAACAAAGCAGTGTAAGAGGGATGTTAAGGGAGAGAAAATGTGTATGTATCTGTCTATCTGTGGGAATATGTGAGGTTTGTAAAACTCCTGTTTTGTAAGTTTAAGATAAATTGGTTTTGTTTTGTTTATAATGCCACTAAAAATCCATTTGACTCTTTAATTCAAAGTTGCAAAACTGACAGACCTTTTCGCCAGACACAGGTAATCAGTGTTGGTTGACTTTGAGATTTGGTATTTAACCCTTAAGGTGTAACTTGATTCTTTACAAAATTTAAATGTTTTCAAATAAAGACCAAGTCATTACTGCAGCAGGACAGTCAAAATCAGAAGAGTAGGGAGAGATTCTGGATTCTTCTTTTTGTGGATTCTGTTTGTTTGTTTTTTGTAACAAAATAGCAGATGAAAGCTGTAGGAAAAGAATAAAGACAGTGGCCCTCTGAAGCAACAGCAGGGGTGAGGTGCACAAAACAAAAAGAAGCAATGTTAGAAACACTGAGCCTTAAAATGGCTCTGTGTAATCAGACTGTCACTTTGATAAGGGTACATAAAACTCTGTAAGAACAAAAGAAACAGTTACACCCTATGTAAAAATTAATATGGCTAATGTTTTAAAAGTTAAAGTATAGAAGGAATGTGCAGACGTGTGCAGTGTATATTATAGAGGGGGGGAAAGAAATGCAAACGAAACATGCTACTTAAGTAAAATCCTGTTAGGGCTCCAAAGGAGCCACAATAGACTGTGTTTTCTTTTTCAGATCTCTGTGTGTTTTGGAAGCAAGAGTTAAAAGTAATCAAAACTCTGGTAAAAGTTAATTGTGTTCCTTTTAAGTAGGGTTACCATATTCAAACATTTCAAAAAGAGGACACTCCACGGGGCCCCGGTCCCGCCCCCGGCCCTGCCCCAACTCCGCCCCTTCCCCGGCCCTGCCCCAACCCCACCCCTTCCCCAGCCCCATTCCAACCCTTTCCCCAAAGTCCCTGCCCCAACTCTGCCCCCTCCTCTGAGCACCCTGCATTCCCCCTCCTCCCTCCCGCTCTGATCTTGGTTGGGGGTTGCTAAGTGCTTCCCTGCTCCCCACTCGCCCCACAGCCCCTGCAGCCTCTATGCCCCTGCCTGCCATGCTCTGCCTCACCCTGCAGCCTCTGCACCCCCCCATCCCTGCAGCCTCTGTGCCCCCTGCTCCCCACTCGCCCTGCAGCCTCTGCGCCCCCTGCCTGCTCTGCCCCTGCAGCCTCTACACCCCCCCACCTCCTGCCCTGCTCCCCCCCCCGCTCACCAGGCAGAGGGAGAGCTGCAGGCTCCACGTGGACTCAAACACTGCCGCGCTGCTCTGTGGGGGGAAGAGGGAGTGGGGGAGGGGGAGGGACTCTGGCTGCGAGCGGCTTTCAATCAGGCCAGGCGTCCAATCAGCCGCGCCGCACTCTGCATGAGGGGAAGGGGGAAATCCCGGATATTTCTACTTGATTAGAAATCTCCCCCCGGACGGCCATTTAAAGCTGAAAAACCCGGACAGATGGTAACCCTACCTAAGCAGGAATAGTTGGGGGTGGCCCTGACCCACCCCTGAGATTCTAACTGCATTATTTCCACAAATCATGGCCCTCTGAGCTGCTCGGGGCCCTAAGTTACTGCTTAGTCTGCTTATGCCTAGTGCCGGCTCTGGTGGCAGGGCCGGCTTTAGGCCAATTCCACCAATTCCCCTGAATCGGGCCCCACGCCTAAGAGGACCTCGCGCCCAGTGGCAGGGCCACCGGAGGGGAGGGGAGAAGAGAAAGAAGTGGCCGAGAATCCCTTCCCTGGCTAGAGGCTCCTTTTTAATTTTTACTCTCCCGGTGGCGCTCCGGGTCTTCGGCGGCACTTCGGCAGCGGGTCCTTCACTCGCTCCGGGTCTTCGGCAGCACTTCGGCAGCAGGTCCTTCAGTGCCGCCGAAGACCCGGAGCGAGTGAAAGACCCGAAGACTGGGAGCGCCGCCCGGTGAGTACAAGCCCCATGTGTTCTTTTACGTGGTTTTTTTTTAGTCATCCCTGCCAGGGCCCCGTTGAAACTGTTTGAATCGGGCCCTGCACTTCCTAAAGCCGGCCCTGTCTGGTGGGAGACAGGCCAACTGAATCAATCCCAACAGACAGACTCCTGGTTTAACTCCAGGACTGTGTTAAGATCATGCCTGGTAAACATGAGAAGTGTGGGATAGGAAATCAATGGACCACAATGGGTGTGTCTGAAATTAGGCCTAGCTGGTGAACATAATACTAGCAGGATGGGCTATTCCACCCATCACTCCCCCTTGGGGACCTCTAAAAGAGAATTTTGGGGGGGAAATTAGCTGCTGGCTGACTGGGAAACAGGTGAGCTGGAAAGAGCGAGCTTCACCATCATGGCTGCCACCCCCACCATCTCTTGGGACCTCAGAATCCACCATTACATGGTTGGGCCTTCATAGTCCTGATCCAGAGGGATGTGCTGACCAGACCGAGCCAAAGAGGGACCCAGGTGGCATCAGCACCTCCACCAACTCTGGCTAAATCCCAGACACCACCTGGGATAAGAGACTCTCTCTCTCTCTCTCTCTCTCCCCTCCCCCCCCCCACACAGAGTTTGTCCTTTTCCTTACCTGTCCTATCCCTCTCTTTTTGCTTCTGTATATTTTGCAACACAGCTTTAAGCCTGTGGCCAGAAAGAGGCAGCTAAAAGCAATGCCCTAAGCAGCCTGATGCTGGTAAAAGTTTGCTCTGTCCTCGGAGTGGCTGATCAGACCGTGTGCTGTGATTCTCCAGCAGCGAGGCTACAAGTCAGAGTCAAAAGCAGCAAAGTGTCCTGTGGCACCTTTAAGACTAAGAGATGTATTGGAGCATAAGCTTTCGTGGGTGAATACCCACTTCGTCAGTGGGCATTCACCCACGAAAGCTTATGCTTCAATACATCTGTTAGTCTATAAGGTGCCACAGGACCCTCTGTTGCTTTTTACAGATCCAGACTAACACGGCTACCCCTCTGATACAAGTCAGAGTCAGACTCACAGACAGAAGCTGTATTTTCTCTCTCTGCTGTTTTTTTTTCTCTCCCCTCCTGGGCTTGTCTTGTTTGGTTGTCTAGGAAACAGGATCTGACTTTCACAGAAGTAATGGCAGCTCCAGCCCATCTCAACTAACTTCTTCCTTTTTACTCAAAAGAACAGCTATTACCATTTGTGATACCAGCTAAACACTGTCATATGGAGGGGTGTTTCCTTATAAAATCTCTCCACAGCTAAAGGGAATGGGAACAGGGGATTTTGTCAAAACATGAGCCTGACTCAATACTTTATATTTCAAAGGTTTTAGCTGTTTGCCCTTCTTTTCTGTATCTTTAATAAAAGGTTAAAGGGATATTTAATGGTGTGTTTGCCATGGTACTCAGCAGGCTGAGGTCTGTGAAAATCAAACCCCGAACCTTGTTTGAAAGTGTTTAATGTTAGACAGTGACAGGGTCATGTTAACACCTTTGGTTCTTTGTGCCCATTGATTCCATCCACATTAATACAACATACAATATAACATACCAGCATAAGCTCCATGGGGCCTTGACTCAGATGCCTGGTGCAGTTCTCTCTTTTCAGAGCTGCTGTTTCAGGCTGTCTGCAGACTCAGGCAGTCATTGCCTGTTCTCATTTTCAAAGTTATCTTTGCAACCATAAAGCTAGAAACATAGGCTGAGGTTTCACAGCCACCTAGGGGATGGTATGATGACATTGCTTACAGTGCCATGTGCCCCATCTGTGACTGTTAGTAGAAAATATCTCCAATGGCCAGAGATGGGACATTAGATGGGGAGGGCTCTGAGTTGCTACAGAGAATTCTTTCCCAGGTGTCTGGCTGGTGGGTCTTGCTGACATGCTCAGAGTCTAAGTGATCACCATTTTGGGGGTCAGGAAGGAATGTTAGGTCAGATTGGCAGAGACCCTGGGTTTTTTTGTCTTCCTCTGCACATTGGGGCTCGGGTCACTTTCTGATTTAAACTAGAGTAAATAGTGGATTCTCTATTACTTAAAGTCTTTAAGTCATGACTTGAGAACTTCAGTAACTCAGCCAGAGGCTAGGGGTCTATTACAGGAGTGGGTGGTGAGGTTCTGTAGCCTGCAATGTGCAGGAGGTCAGACTAGATGATCATGATGACCCCTTCTGCCCTTGATGTCCATATGAATTGGGTGTCCAGTTCTCATTCATTTCAAATGGGAACTGAGCATCCAAATGTTTTATGTGGTTTTGAAAATCTCCCCTATGATTTCTGAAGATGCAGTTGGAGATTCTGGAGCCCAATATCTGCAGCAAGAGGTGAATTCTGCAGCCTAAGAACTGAGGAATACACTGGGCCCAGCTGTAATATGGGAAATAATATTTATTTAACACCCACCTGCCCAGGCTTCCCTCTGCACTAGAGAGACACCCCGACAGAGTTCTGGTTGTGAGGAGTGTGACAAGGGCAGGCAGCTGGACAGAAGCTCAGCAGCAGCCCAAGATCAGCAGAGAAAACCCTCTGCACAGTGTCAGTTTCCTTCACAGGTTTCCTGGTACAAGTAAAATAAAACAACTTAGCAGAGTCTGTGGCCACGTTCACTTCATACAGCGGCACAGACTGAGACCCCAAGGGCAGGGCCCCCTCTAGAAATCTGAATCAGTCACTATCCCTGTCCAGTGGATATTTCGCCTGTGCTGAGACTCCAAACAGCATCTGCATCAGGCACCAGGCAACCAAGCACGTGCTTGGGGCGGCACCTGGTAAGGGGCGGCCAATCTTGGAGTGGCGGGGGGCAGCGCAGCGCGGCGCTCGGCGGGGGGCGGTTCCGGTGGTGCAGCGCTCAGCAGGGGGTGTTTGGCAGTGCTCGCACGGGGGGCTTCAGCAGTGCGGCGGGGGGTGTTCGGCGGTGTGGCGCTCAGCGGGGGGGGGGGGTTCGGCGGCGCGGCACTCAGTGGGGAGGGGTGTTACGGCGGGCAGTGCTTTTTTTTGCTGCTTGGGGCGGCAAAAAAGTTAGAGCCGGCCTTGACCGATTGTGATGGTGGATGAGGTGATGTGGGCTCCAGTTCCCTAGGAAATAGACGAAGACCCAACAGCTCACTTCACACAGGTCATCAGGCATCGTCCATGTATCATTGTCCTATGCTATTACTGACCGACTGTACCAGTGCCTCAGCAGTAAAAGCCAGGTGTGCGCCAATGCCCAGCCACTTCTCTGCAACAGAAACCTTTTGAAGCAGGATCATTGAATTATATTTATCCTTTCAGCTGCTTTGATTTCTGGGTTTGATACCTCAATATCTCCCCTGGATTTCCCCTAGAATCTTTTACACAAATTATTGCTGGGAACATTGATATTCTACTTTCTTTTCAGGTTGCTTTCTTTTTCTTTATTAAATTCTTCCAAAATTCATGAAGGAATAAATATATGAATAATAAGAATAATGAATTCTTCCAAAATTCATGAAGGAATAAATATATGAACAATGCCCACAGACATGGTGATGGGTGAGGTATAAGAACTTGAATAGAGCAGAAAGGATCACCCCTGTTGTGGTAAAACCTGCTGGAGGGGTTGTAACTGGAGGATGTCTCCATGGGGGCCCATAGGGGATCTCCCATAGCTCTGTGAATGGGTGGGGGTTGCTCTCCCACAGAGTGAGCCAGAGACTTGCCCAAAACTGGCTGGTGCTGGAAGATCAGCAGGAAGTCAGGACCTTCTGCGTGGAGGCCCCAAGTCCCAGGCAGTTCCCATAGCCACTCCTTCGAAACACAGCTCCTAGGGAGCAGCACTAGCAGTGAGTCCCCTGTGATCACAGCTGTCCCTGGGGAACCCCTGAAGGGGGGGGGTCTCCACTATGAACAGGGGAGTGCAGAAAATATCATACAGCCCCAGATGATATTGTCTTTTCCAAGGAACCTGCACCGTGATGAAGGAAGGATGATGTGTGTCCTCAGCTCTGGCCCACCCGTTCCCCTCACCATCTGCTGTAGGATCCATGGAGCACGCTCTGTGGGGGGTGGGGGGAGCAGTGCCACAGAGACCTCTGAGCCCATTCACATGGGAGCAGGGGACCCTGGTGCAGAGGTTTCCTGTGAGAGCAGATCTGAGCAGCAGGACATGAGTCACCCCTGTATTTGTTAACTTTTCTTCACACCAGTTTGTGCTGAAAGGCTCCTTGTCTCTGGAGGTAGGAATTGTTGTAACCTTCAGACTTTACAACAATAAACAATATGGGTAGCACCGTAAAACATTCCCTTATCAGGTCAACGGTTGCTTGATGCACAGGGACACATTCTCTTGGGAAGTTTCATTCTTAAGAAGAGAAGGAAGAAAAGTTAGAAAACCTCATCTAACATTGAACAATATAACAATAGTGGCAGATACTGGCTCACACAGGGGACAGGGATAAGGGTACAGAACCCCTCATGGGGCAAGCTCTCACCCTGCCCCAATTGCCCCGACTCCTGCTGCCACCCCCCCAGTCACCCCATAAGCCCCCTCCCAGTGTCTCACCCCTCTCCTCTCATCATAGCCTGTTCCCTTCGGTCCTTGTCAGATCCAGCTTCATGATCCCCCCACGTGGTCTGTCTGTTCCTGATGCTGGGAGGAAGAATCAACATTCCTCAGCTAGATGCTTAAACCTGTGAGTCCCAGTCCTGCTCCCGTTGGGTGAAAGGTTAAAATCCCCACTGATGTCACTGGGGGCTACAGCCGGGCCCCCATGTGATTGCCAGTGGCTCAGTATCACATATGACAGCAGAGGGATGTTGGTGCAAAACCCAGTCACTTTAGCCTGTTTGCCCCCAAACTCTCCTCCCTCTCCTAAGACAGAACAAGGCTTTGAAACATGGTTTTAAATGGGGATTCCCCCTCCACACTGTGTTTATAACATGCTAGCAGCTCAGTGACATACAGGTTACCCCTTACCCTCACCCATGTAGGAATGCCCTGATTGCCCAGCAGGAGGACACAAGACCTTCACCAGCTGCTATTTCTCCCTGTGCCAGGTAAATAATTTGCCTGACTGATTTGACTCCACACAGTCTTCCACACCCAGTGCAAAGAAACACTCAGACTGAATTTTCCCCTCATCATGTGACATTTATGACCCAATTACAATATATGACCCTGTTTAATAGCAGGAGAGAGGAGCAGGTGGTGAGGGAGGGATACAAAGAGTGGAAAGGTGTAAAAGATGAATATAGTCTGTGGGTCAGGACCAGAGGGGGATGCCTAACTCACATTCACCAGAGGGTTACAAGTGTACTGAGGGGATCTTTCTGCTCCCGCAGGACAGGCAGGGATGTCACAAAACTCACATAGAAAGGCAGGGTTATGGAAGTTTTGGAAATTTTGGCAAATGTAAATGCTACAGAACTCTAAGGATTCAAAGCCTCTCTAATTTTGACCCTCCCTTTGCTTTCTATGGCAAGCGTTGGCCAAATTCTCCTGGCCTTTAGACAGTGTAAAGTGGAGAACATTTAGTCCCTGAACTGTCCTGGCATGAAGTGAAGGATCTCTGCAGACATGCAATATAGTACAGACTTGCAAAACTGATTCTAACACGGCTGCTACTCTGAAACCTGTCACTAAATTCCATGTTGACAAAGTCAAGCAGATTTTGCTATCCATAGCAGTCACTGACATCCATGGTGCCCTGTCACAATTTGCTACCTCCCTCCTTTCTCCACGGTCTCAGGGTAGTAAATTATGACAGATGGGGTACACCTCATAGTTTTTATTTTTCCCATCCTCCAGTCAAAGAGTAGCAATGTAACAGGGTATCAATCATCAGCAATTTGCTACCTCTCACTTCTGTCGTCCTCTGGTCCAGAGGTAGCTAATTGTGACGGATTGGGTCAGGCAGCTCCAGCTCACATGAAGGTTGGGCCTCTGGGCTCCTGACTCCCTCATTCGCCTGCCTGCCCTGTCAATCAGGTTGACCTGGAGCCTTGGCCTCTCCCCATTAACCCTGGGGACCGCCAGTTTCAGGATCTTAATTTTTCTTCATCCTTTCCTCTTTCCCAGGCAAAAAAGCCTCCCGCCGCCCCCGGCCCCCCAGCGGGGAGCGCAACAGGGGAAGGCGCTGAGCCCGGATGCAGCCCCGCTCTCCCCAGCCGGCCGGAGTGCTGGGGGGAGGGTGGACCCGTTCTCCCCGACCGGCCGGAGTGCCGCCCCCCTCCAGGTGCCGCCCCAAATACCTGCTTGGTCGGCTGGTGCCTGGAGCCGGCCCTGCCCTTTCTTTTGGGATTGGGAGAGTGCCAAACCTCCACTAAGTTTCTTTGGGTTGCCAACCCTCCTTGGTTTCGCCAGAAGTCTCCCAGAATTGGGCTCTATCTCCTGAAGGCTACTGAAGCCACACGGGCAGATTTTAGGCTACTAAAAGTCTGGTGGCACAATGGGGCTAAGGCAGACTCCCTGTCTGCCCTGACTCTACATTGCTTCAATAAGTGGCCGGCATGTCCTGTGGCCCCTGGGGAGGGGGCAGAGTGTCTCTGCACTCTGCCCCCACCCTGAGTGCCGACTCCACAGCTCCCATTGGCTGGGAACTGAGGCCAATGGGAGCTGTGGAGGAGGTGCCTGCAGGCAGGAGAAGCACATGGAATCCCCTGCCCGCCCCCCAAGGGCCAGAGGGAGGTGCTGGCTGCTTCCGGGAGCAGCACAGGGCCAGGGCAGACAGGGAGCCTGCCTTAGCCATGCTGCACCACCAACCAGGAGCCACCTGAGGTAAGCACCGCCTGGCCAGAGCCTGCACCCCATGCCCCCTCCCACACCCCAAACCCTCTCCTGTACCCCAACCCCCTGCCCCAGCCTGGAGTCCCCTCCAGCACCCAAGTTCCATCCCAGAGCTTGCACCTTGCACCCCCCTCCTGCACACCAACCCCCTGCCCCAGGCTCAGCCCAGAGCCCTCTCCTACACTTCAAACCCCTTGGCCTCAGCCCAGAACCCACACCCCTTCCCACACCCCAACCACCTGCCCCAGCCCGGTGAAAGTGAGTGGGGGTGGGGGAGAGCAAGCAACCAAGGGAGGGGGATGCAGTGAGTGGGGCAGGGCCTCGGAGAAGGTGAGGGGCAGGGGGGAGAAAGGCTGTTTGGGTTTCTGTGATTAGATGGTTAGCAACCCTAGTTTAAGTATGGGGCCAACAAGCCCTTTATATTCCCCCTTTCTAAAGTTCTGCCACAGCCAGAATATTCACACCAGCACATCTAGGTTCCATATTAATAATATTTACAAGAATTTTATATGTACATATTTCATATATTTAACATTCCATATTCACTTCTTTATACTATACATGATAACATTCATTAAAACAATGCACAAAACTAGTAATATAATCATCTGTAAGTTTAATGGGTGGTACAGTTTCTTAGTTCCCTAGAAATATCTTAACACTAGTGGTTCATTACCCATAAGTAGTATAAGGGGCCTACCGTCAATCAAACATAGTCCCCACCTGGTGACCCCTCAGGCCCCACCCACATATCACCCTAAGACCCACCCCCTGGGGATATTACTTCTGGGGTCAAGACAGACACATGACTGGGAGCAAAGGGTGTCATGTGACCCCTCTAAGAACTCCTCCCACCACCCTCTACCAATCAGGATGGGTTTCAGTCACAAAGGACCTCCCCAAAAGTAGATTTAACCAATCAGGGAGGGAGTTCCAGGGCACGGTGACCCACCCAGAAGAGGGTCATGTGACCCCTCTAAGAGCACCCCTTACTGCACGCTACCAATCAGAGCACAGCCCTGCCCTGGAAGTCCCAGCGCTGCATGGAAGAGGCCATTTCATTTCAAAAACACGTGTTTTAGAAATCGTGGAAATGCTGACAGGAAACATGGACTCCTTCACCACCGCCGTGAGAACTATGGACTTTGTTTTAGCTGTGAGGTCCTTTGACTGCTTGCGGAGGAAGTGCTATATCAGCGACAGTTCCGAGGAGGAGGAGGGAGCGGCCATGGGGAGCCCTTTGGCCCAGCCATTGATGAACATGCTGGAACCTGATACTGAAACTCAAGCGCTCATGAGGCAGATTGACGAGTGTGACAGCCTCTCATTGTCCACCCCTGTGGAGGAAGGTGACCACAGCTCATGAGAGTCACAGGTGATCAAGGTGAATGGAAAAGACATCGCTCAGGTAAATGAATGATAAAGAAGTGATGGTTGAGGATAGGCTGTAATGGAGTTAGGAACCGACTCGGGGTTGCATAAATCTAAAAACAAGCAGTGGGGCTTACAGTTGTTTCTTTTCTGAAAATCTCTTGACAGCTCAATGATGCCCTTGTAGAGGACCTGAAGACCCTGGACAGCATTGCATCAGACAGCAAAGATAAACCGGGCCTGCCTTGTTTTTGCTCAACGCTGGTACAAATCATTGACGAGAACGCCGAGGATGATGACTATGTGGATTTAAGGAGGAGGCTTGGCATGGAATTAACTGAGGGCTTGGCTACACTTACAGCTGTACAGTGCTGTGAGTTAAACCCGCCTTCGTACAGCTGAGTAGGGAAAGCGCTGCAGTCTGTCCACATTGACAGCTGCCAGCGCACTGTCGTAGCCACATTTATGGAACTTGCAGTGGCAATGGGAGCGGTGCATTATGGGCAGCTATCCCACAAAGCACCTCTTCCCATTCTGGCGCCGTGGGTTGTGGGAAGTGGGGGTGGGTGCGGGAAATTTTGGGTCCTCTCCCAACGCCCTGTGATGCATTGCTTCGCATACCAGCAATCCCTTTGTTTCCAGCCATGTTTGGCGCCATCTTTCAACGGTTTCTGTGCAGCACGATCTGTGTTCCGTTTCAGTCTGCGGGAAATGGAGCCCGAACTGTGGAGGCATATGCTGATGAGTCTCACCAGCACGTCACGTTTGGCTGTTGAGCTATTCCTTAAGATCCAAAGTGACAGTGAGGAGTCTGACAAAGATATCGAGTCGTATAACGTGTATGACATGAAATTGCTTGTGGCATTCACGGACATGCTCAGCACCATGGAACGCCGCTTTTGGACTCGGGAAACAAGTACCGAGTGGTGGGATCACATCGTCATGCAAGTCTGGGATGATGAGCAGTGGCTGCAGAACTTTTGGATGAGAAAAGCCACTTTCATGTGACTGTGTGAGGAGCTCGCCCCCACCCTGTGGCGCAAGGACATGAGATTGAGAGCTGCCCTGCCAGTGGAGAAGCAGGTGGCTATTGCAATCTGGAAGCTGGCAACTCCAGGCAGCTACCGGTCAGTCGCAAACCAGTTTGGAGTGGGAAAGTCGACCGTTGGAATCGTGTTGATGCAAGTTTGCAAGGCCATTAATCGCATCCTACTCAGAAGAACCGTGACTCTGGGTAACGTGCAGGACATTGTGGATGGCTTTGAACAAATGGGTTTCCCTAACTGTGGAGGGGCGATAGATGGGACGCATATTCCTATTCTGTCACCATCCCACCTAGGATCCGAGTACGTTAATCGGAAGGGGTATTTCTCTATGGTTCTCCAGGCACTTGTGGATCACCGTGGGCGTTTCATTGACATTAACACAGGCTGGTCCGGAAAGGTGCATGACACATGCATCTTTCAGAACACTGACCTGTTCAGGAAGCTGCAGGCCGGGACTTTTTTCCCAGAGTGGAACATCACAGTAGGGGAAGTCGAAATGCCCATTGTGATCCTTGGAGATCCCGCTTACCCGTTAATGCCATGGCTCATGAAACCCTACACAGTGAGCCTTGACAGCAGCAAGGAACGGTTCAACTACAGGCTGAGCCGGTGCCGAATGACTGTGGAGTGTGCCTTTGGCCGTTTACAGGGCCGCTGGCGATCTCTGTATGGGAAGCTGGACTTGACCGAACACAGCATCCCCGCGGTTATATCCCTGTGCTGTACCCTCCATAATATTTGTGAAGGGAAGGGTGAAAGCTTCACTCAGGTATGGACCTCCGAGGTTCAACACCTGGAGGCTGAATTTGCACAGCCAGAGAGCAGGGCTATTACAGGGGCCCAGAGCGGGGATGCAAGGATTAGAGATGCCTTGAGGGAGCAATTTGAGGCTGAAAACCAGCGGTAATATCTGGTGCCCTGCACGGGAATGAAGTGCAGTGGTTCCAATGTTAGTAGGAATCTGTGTTTGCTAAGGTGACTTGCAGTGCCTGTTTCTTTCCTGGGCTAAGTTATCTTTTACTTTATGCAAAAATAAAGAATGTTTTCAAAGCCAAAAAATCCATTTATTGAAAAGAAAATTCATTTATTGAAAAGAAACACAACTGCTTGGGAATCAGAAAGGACAAGGGGGTGGAGTGGGGAATGGTACCATCACATATTTGCATATATCCTGCCTGGTGGGCTGTGCAATGAGTGCTGCACTTCAGGATAGCTATACTGCATGGTGATGGGGGTTGAGTGCAGAGGGTAAGGGTCGTAGTTTTCAGGGCTGGGTGGTGAAGATACTGGTGTTGGAGAAAGCTGATGGTGGGAAGAACACGGATGTTGGGGAAAGTGGGTTGGAGGTGACAGTGGGGCACAAAGGAAAGAGTTTTGGGACAAGGGCTTTAGGGAGGGGCAAGCGCGGTAGTGCTCCGCCTGCATGGCTATGAGTGCCTGGATAGAGTCTGCTTGGCACTCCAGGATGCTTATGAGCCGATCCGTGCTTTGCCACCGGTGTGCTGCATTTTCCTGGCGGATCCTGCTTTCGCTCTCCCTCCACTTCTGAGCTTTCTGATTTTCTTTGAAAGATTACTGCATCACTTCTTGCAGCTTGTCTTCTTTGCTTTCTTGAGGTCTCTTCCTTGGTCTTTGCAGTCTCTGAGCAGGTGAGAAGAGGGACGGCTGAGGTCTCAAGGTTGTTGCACCTGTATAGGGAAAATGCAACACTTAACAGAGGCAGCATTGTTTATACCAGACAGAGTAATGATTCCCCCGCACTTAAGGAGGGCACACACACAGTCTACACAATAGCATAATTTTCCCGTCCCAAAGAGAGCGCACATAACCCACGGGAGCCCCAAAATGGTGAGTAAGGGGGATTGATTGTTTCACGGCTGTTGTGTCCTCTTGGTTTCTGTGCCTTGGGGAGAGCCAACAGCTGCAGGGGGCACCTACACTGAACACTGTCCCAACATTTTCCACAGGAGTTCATCCTGGACGATATCTCGCTGCTGAGGGTGACCTGGGAAGCAAGGGAGGGTCTTCTACTGCAATGCGGCTTCCGCCCTGGCCCATATGCAGTTTGCCTGTGTGCAGCAATGGTCCCTCCGTCCCTCGCGGCACAGTGGCGCGGACACGTTAGCCTGACTGGGACAAGGACCACGGTGGCTCTCCCGATAAACCTGTGCAAGCGCATTGCACATGTTCTCGATGAGACTTTCGAAGAGATTAGCGAGGCCGATTACTGCGAGGTGATAGACCACATCAATGTGCTATTCCGCATCTAGGTATGCATGCAGCCCTAACCCTCCTCTCCCAAAGAGCCCGCACCGAAAAAATTCCTTTCCAAAAAAAAAGCCACTTACCGGGAACCTGCTCTTCTGTTTGTCCTACACCAAGTACTAGCCACTGCAACTGGCTACCTTCCTCCTGGCTCGAGAAGAGCTCCTGGCTGCATGCCTCCAGGGGTTACGGGGTGTCTCCCCCCGCCCCACCACCCTCACTCCTTCTTTCCTCCTCCTCCCCCCACTCTGAAGTGTCCATGGCGGTGCTCGGAGTGGAGGTGGGGTCACCCCCAAGTATTGCGTCCAGCTCTTTGTAAAATCGGCAGGTCGCAGCGGGAGCACCCGAGCAGCCATTTGCCTCGCGGGCTTTGCGGTAGGCACCCCACAGCTCCTTTACTTTAATCCTGCACTGCAGTGCGTCCCAGTCATGGCCCCTTTCCAGCATGTCATTTGATATCTTCCCGATGGTATCGTAATTCCTACGGCTGGAGCGCAGCTGGGACTGGACAGCTTCCAGCCCCCAAACACTGATGAGGTCCCGCTACTCGCCCCGCTCCATACTGGGGCTCGCTTGGCGCGTGGAGGCATGGTCACTGGAAAGATTTGCTGATAGCACTCCACGCCTGGCTGAGCAAACAGGAAGGGGATTTTTAAAATTCCCAGGGAATGTAAAGGGTGGGTCACATGGTTGGTTACCTGTGGCCAGGGCAGTAAAGTTTGAACTGATGACCAGAGTGGCTAGAACAGGCATTGTGGGATACTGCCGAATACTTCTGGAGGCCAATCAGAGCACATTGGGCAGTGTGACGGTGTTGGGACTCACCACCTGGCGCCTCCTACTGGTTGTCTCAGGAATTAGCCTCACTACACATCCTCCCCCTTAAGAATGCTACCGGGGGGGGAGGTAATTCCCTAGTGCCCCAGTGCTCCTCACAACTGGGCCCTCAGGGAATCTCTCTCATAGCGCAGGCCCTCCACTAACTGGAGCCACCTGCTTCCCTCTTCTATGGTCTGGTTCCCCACCGTAGACCTCTCTGGTCCTACGTGGGTTCCCAGTTCCATTTGGGTTCCCATATTGGCCCTCCCGGCCCCTATGTGGGTTCCCTCTTTTAGGTGGGGCCTCTTGGCCCCAGCCCTCTTCTCTTTGGGGGCCTTGGCCAGGACTATCCCTTCCTGGCGGCTAGTCCCAGACTGAGCCTTGGCCTCAGGCACTCCCCCTTTCTGCCTCGGTGGCAATGCCTTTTTATGTGGTCCTTGGTGTGACAGTGGAAGCACCCTCGGCACCTTCCACAGCCCTAACCCTACTTCTTTGGGCTCAAGTCCTTCCCTCTGGGCTGGCCCGGACCTTGGGAGCCCTGTAGGGGCACTCTCTCCTTAGGTGTCCCTGCTCCCCACAGACCCCCAACAAGCTGGGGGCCAGGGCCGGTTTTAGGGTGATTCAGCTGATTCGGCTGAATTGTACCCCGCGCTAAGAGGGCCCCGCACCGCAGCTCTCCACCCCGTCCCAGCTCACTTCCCCCTCCTCTCCTCCCCTGAACGCTCCGCCCCCTGTTCCTCCCCCTCCCCTGCTTCCCGCGAATCAGAGGTTTGCGGGAAGTCTGAAAAGAAGCAGGGGTGGGCAGGCAGGCAGCACCAGGTAAGCTGGGGTGGCGGGGGGCACAAGAAGGGCTCCGGGGAGGCACGGCGCGGCCCAGTCCAACCCCGGCCGAGCAGCTCCCTCTGGCCCCGGTTCCGGCCGAGTCCCGGTCAAGCACCCCTGGCTCAGGTCTGGCCCGGCCCCCGCGGCGTGGCTCGGGTCCGGCCCCTGCGGCATGGCGCGGCTCGGGTCCAGCCCAGCTTCTCAGGTCCAGCCCGGCCCAGCTCTGCGGCTTGGCTCCGGCCGCCGAGCGGCCCCAGGCCGGACCCAAGCCCCACGACCCTGGCCGGAGCTCCGGCTGGAGCGTGGCCTGATTCCTGGGGGCGGGGCTTGCGGCAAGCCCCGCCCCCCAGGGATCTGGCCCCGCTCTTGCTAAAGCCAGCCCTGCTGGGGGCCCCCCTGTTACTCTCACAGGGGGCGCCTTGCCTGGGTGGGACCTCCTTGCTCCCTCCCAGTAGAGACACTCCCGCCTGAAGTACCCCTTTCGCTCACAGACAAAACAGTTTTTGAGCCCAGGTCCTGGCCTCCCACCCTTGGCGCCTGGTCTCTATAGGGTCTGGGTGCCCACCCCCGCAGCAGCTAGAGCACCTCTCTCTGCTGCTCAGCAAGCCGAGCCACCCAGGCCCTCCAATACAAATTTTTCCTCTCCACCATCTTCTTTCAGTCTCTCAATGTTCTGGGCAATTGTCCCTTGTATCAGGGGCGGACCGCTAGTACCCGCATTCTCCACCACGTGTGACGGTGTAGGGACTCATCATCTGGCGCATCCTACTGGTTGCCTCAGGAATTAGCTCTGTCCAGTGGAGCGCCCCCTCCTGGTGGTGTCCCGTCCGTCATCTCGCCCTCGGTTAGTGTCTGAGCCCGCATCGCTCACCGGCTCGCGGCCTCCTCTTCTGGTCCACTGCCTTCCGGCAGTGCCCCTTAGTCCATCCATTAATCAGCAGTCTTTCTGCGCCCCAACCACC
Organism: Trachemys scripta elegans; assembly: GCF_013100865.1. Lineage (NCBI taxonomy): Eukaryota > Metazoa > Chordata > Testudines > Emydidae > Trachemys > Trachemys scripta. The sequence continues at coordinate 37,410,908 of NC_048311.1, forward strand.
ATGTACAACCACACCCCAAAGTCACTCTAATCTCTCTTTGTCAGGGATCTGGCGTAGTCCTTGATGGCCGCTCTCTATGGCCGATGGCTGGGTGTACTGCAAGGGGGGAAGGGGCGGACCCAGGCCCACCCACTACTCTGGGTCCCAACCCAGGGACCCTCTAGTGGCAGCCGTCCTGCCCTCCTTCTCTCCCTCGTCTGTCCACGTCCCTGGGCCGCTTCCCTTTCAGCCCCTCGCACCGGCTAGGCCCTTCCCCTCAGGGTCTGCAGCCTGGCAGACACCGGGTTGAAGTTCCCGTCTATTCCCCCGGGCCTGCCCAGCACTGCGCTGTCCCAGGTGCTAGTCTCCGACCCTGGAGACAGACCTTCCCCTGTCAAAGGCCTGGGACAGACTCCTTGCTCTCTCTCTGAGCAGCCTTTTTATAGGGCTGAGCCAGGCCCTGATTGGCTGTCTCCAATCTTGGCCCCAATTGGCTCCCTATAAGCCCTTCCCTGATTGGCTGCCCGTCTGTGCAGGCCCACTGACCTGCTGCAGCCTTAATTCTCAGGGAGTGGAGCAGTCGCCCCTCTACAGGCGGCCACACTGACGCCGCAGCACTGCAGCGGCGGCGCAATACACGTTATTCCTCTCGGGGAGGTGGAGTACCAGCAGCGCTGTATCCGTGGAGACACGGTGCTGTACATGCCTTGTAGCTCGCAAGTGTAGCCAAGGCCTGAGCCAGTGCTACGTCGTGAGCGTAGAAAAGTCATGTGTTCTATTGTACGTGTTGCTGTTTATGCTGTCCTTAACACTGCCTTAGAGAAAAGCTTTTTGAAGATTGTGAGGGCTGTGTCATAGCCCAATGGCACCATGACTGTGTGAGCTGGTTTTTGGAGGATATAAACTGCAAGCTCCAGGACCTATGCACTGATTTGTGTTTGGAAAGCTTATTATTTATTAAAAATAATAGCAAAAACACACACTCTAGGGGTTGTGAATAAAAAAACAAACCATTCTCCAAAAACCATATGCTCGTCTCAGCTCCCCCATATTCTAGTATTTGGGGAAAGTATGATGCTTCATTCAGAAAACTGATGTGCACTGTATCCTCGGGGGTTCTAAAATAATGGTATTCAATAAAGATTTGGGGAAAATATGACTCTTTGTTCAGAATACTGGTGGATGCTGTATCCTCGGGGGTTCTAAAAGAAAGGAGGGCTGGAAACTACATCAAAAATGCAAAAGCTCTTGTGGGAGACTTTTTGAAAAATACTTCAAGGAGGCACACCCATCAAACTTTATTACTGATCACTAATACATTTAACCCTGATGGCAACAAGAGTGGGTAATCACATCTAGCCCTACAGACTCAATAGAATCACCCTGGCTATTCAATGGGGGTGTGGTTAAACCATCATCTCAACTGGGTGAGTCAGCTCTATTGTAGTCAAACACATGTCTCAAACATCTCTGTTCTATATAGAAGCCTTTTTTTGGCTATTATTTTAAACACATTTTAAGGGGGTGGTTCCCCACAATATTCTATTACACACATTTCAGCTTTTTTGCTGTAAATGGGTTTCTTTTATACAAAGACACAAGAGCTAGTTTCTCACAAACTATTTTTTTATTTAAAAGACATAGAGCCCCTTGGAAACAAACCAAGATGCTCCATCAAAACTTTTATCTTACTTAAGGGCCACAGAGAACTTCTAACAGAAACACAGATAGTCACAAAGCCTTTTTCAAAAGATATTTTTATTTACAGCTACCAAGTTTTATATCACATGTTTCTCCACTCACCATTCTCTAAATTAATCCTTTTCGATTTCTAACACATAGTTTTTTTCTTAAGCAGGGTTCTGTCACTTTTTGTGCGGACCACACGGTCAATATAACGTTGTAAGCAGGCATCTTCCGGTTTGGTCATTTTCTTTAAAACACTGTCAGGGTCTCGACCGAATTGCACAGCATTTATCAAGGTCACCCTTAGTGTTAAATGTTCTTGGGTTAGGCACAGACATTGCATAGCATAACCTATGGCAATAATAGTGTTTAATAAGCTTTCCAAATACAGCTCAGCACACAGGCCCTGGAGCTTGTAGTTTATATCCATTGAAGTCCAAGTCACACAGTCATGGTGCCGCTGGCCTGGCGCGTCTATGATACAGCCCTCACAATCTTCTAAAAGCTTTTGCCTAAGACAGTGATTATTGACAGCAAAAACAGCAATGCGTACAATAGTCCGCATAACTTTTTTACACTCACGACGTGACACTGGCTCAGTTAATTCCATGCCAAGCCTCCACCTTAAATCCACATAGCCGTCATCTTCAGCATTCTTGTCAATGATTTGTACCAGCATTGAGCACAAACAAGGCAGGCCCAGTCTGATTCAACACTATCCAGGACCTCCGGGTCCTCTACAAAGGCATCGTTGAGCTGTCGAGAGATTTTCAGACAAGAAACAAGTGTAAGTTACCACTGCTTGTTTTTAGATTTACACAACGCTGGTTCCTAAACCCATTACTCTCACACATAAATCCTCTAACATTACTTCTAAATTGTTCATTTACCTGAGTGAGGTCTTTTCCATTCACTTTGTCCGCCGGTGACTCCCCCGAGATGCGTTTGCCTTCCTCCTCCAGGGGGGTGGACAACGAGACGCCACCATGCTCATTGGGGTGTCTCATGAGCAGTTGGGTTTTGGGTTTGGATTCCAGTGAATCCATCAATGGCTGGGCCAAAGGGCTCCCCTCGTCCACTCCCTCCTCCTCCTCGGAACTGTCGCTGATGTAGTACTTTCTCTGCGGATGGTCAAAGACACTTGGGGCTAAAACAAAGTCCGAAGTTCTCACAGAGGTGGTGAGGAAGTTCATGTTTCCTCTCAGCCTTTCCACAATTTCTAAAATACGCGTTCTTGGTAAGAGATAGCCTCTTCTGCCCAGCTCTGGAGATTATCGGGTGATGGTGATGCACTCTGATTGGCAGAGGGCAGTGGGAGGAGTTCTTAGAGGGGTCACACAAACCACTTCCGGAAGGGTCACTCCACACCAGAATTCCCCCTGATTGGTCAAATCTCCTCTCGGGGTGGTCCCCAGTGGCTGAAACCCCTCCTAATTGGTAGACGGCAGTGGTAGGAGTTCTTAGAGGGGTCACATGACCCACTTCTTACGGGTCACTCTGCCCTGGAACTCCCCCCTCATTGGTCAAATCTCCACTCTGGGCAGTCCTACAGAGGCAAAACCTATCCTGATTGGTAGAGGGCAGTGGGAGGAGCTCTTAGAGGGGTCACATGATACACCATGCTTCCAGTCATGTGTCCGGCTTGACCCCGGAAGTAAAACCCCAGAGGCGGGACTTTCGGAGACAGATGGGTGGGGCTTAAAGGATCAAGGGGCGGGGTTCACATTTGATTGACGGTAGGGCCTTATACTACTCCTACCATTTCAATCTACAGCAACGTCCCTGTATTTGGGAGAGAAACTGGTGCCCTGAGTTATGAGCCCAGATGTGTGTGGGTGTGTATGGGGGGAGGGTTGGACGGTGCAGAAGTGGATTAAATTCCCATCAACTTTCCCCCTTGTGTCTTAGAATCAAATTATTTTCTACTTTATATCCGTTAAAATTGCCATATTTGCCAGCTCACATAAATCTCATGTATGTTCCCCATTGAGGAGAGAAGGGGGAGAATCCCAGGGGATGAATGCGAGTCGTGTGGCTGGTGCCTGCCTAGATGGCACTGGGACCCTGCGGAGATGAGGGGCTGTAAGGACTGAATAAAACAGAACTTGGGGGATCAGCACCACATGACTGCTATTGGGGTAGTTGGCCTGACTGATTGGATTAAACTCATTAACTATGGATTCTCTGCAGACTGTGTCCCATTTACCCCAACAAACCAAATATTAATAAACTGCCCAGCCCCAATTTGCCCATCCCAGCTGCTGCCCGCTCCCAGCTGCCACTGAACCTCATAGATCCATCCCTTCCCTTGTTAGTTAAAGGGCCAGTGCCCAGCAGAGAGAATGGGAGAAAATGATGCTGCAGCCAGGTAGAAGACCCTGGGTCCAGTCCCCCTGATGCAACCCCTCTGACACTATTTATCCACAGTAGGAAGGGAGACAGAGGGAGCCCTACATCAGAATCTCACTTTCTGAGAGGGGCCAGAGACCCCTCTTCAAATCCCTTCTCCCCCTCTTCTAGAAACGGGGACTAGAACCTGGGTCTCCCTCATCCAGCTGAGTGCTCTAACCACTAGGCTCCTCTTCCTGGATTTTGAATGGGACCCAATCCAGGAGGCAGCCTCTGATCATTCCTATAAGAGCAGCCCCTGCATATGATTTAGGGTACGTCTGCACTTCATAATAGATAAATAAATAAAACAAAAACAAACCCACCCACAGTAGCGAGTCTCAGAGCCCAGTTCTCCAGACTCAGGCTCACACAGGGCTCATGCTATGGCACTCAAATAGCTCTGTAGATGTTCCCACTTGGGGGCTGAAACCCAGCCAGGGAGTTTGTCTCACAGCCCAAGCTCTAGCCTCAGTGGAAACTATGACCTGGCTATTTTTAGTCTGTAGACTCAAGCTTTGAGACTCAGGTCTTTTGTTGAGGTGTAGCCAGACCCTTAGAAGCGCCTCAGCTTATCTTCCACTGGTTTGTGCATTGCTCTAGGACTTAGGCAGGAGATAGGCCTCCAGATGCCCACAGGGAGGCAGTATTGCACTTGCCTAGAGACGCAAGCATAGATGCAAAGGGAACTTTTACTTTAAAAAACGTAGGGGCCAAGTGAATTCAGGCCCCTACAGGTTTGACAGAGGCTTTGAGCACCACAGTGGGGCCAAAACCAGGACTTAGTGCTTAAAATAGGGTCTTAGGAACTTGACTCTTCGGAGTGTTCAGCCCTTCCTCCATATTTGGCCGAGTTTGAGAGGCTGTGATGGGGTCCCCGGGGTGCAATCTGGACTGTGGGATCACTGAGCCCTCTTTCCCACCAACCTGGGGTATCTCTCTCATGCTGTGATACTAATGTCAAGCCACAAACCTCTGGCAGGTGCTGCACTTACACAGACATCCACAGGCAGGGACATACCGAACTGAGTTACATGAATGATCTTCCAGACACTCATGAACTATCAATAGGGAGGCTCCAGCCAATTCCCACCAGCTCCCCAGCCTTGCACCCCGGAACTGTATTGTCCTGCCCTGGTTAGAAGCCTGGCTAATGTAAGTTCATTACCCAGTTTGCTCTAGCCCTTGATGTGGAGAGGACATGCACTAGCCTTCGTAATCTGAGCTGAGATTTTCCAAGCACTTCAAACAAAACACACAGGTTTAGATTAAATATCAGATTTATTGACTACAGAAAGATAGATTTTAAGTGGTTGTACTTAGCAAATGTAGAGCTCAAAGCTGGTTACCTAAAAAAGAAAAATAAATTCACAGGCTAAGTTCTACAAACTAAACAGGATTTGAATCGAGCCGTGTCTCACCCTGACAGATGGTCTAGTTCCTCAATACACAGGCTGGGACTCTTTTCCAGCCTGGGACCCCCTTCTGTTATAGTTTCTTCCAGCTTGCTGGAAAGATCTTTTCCTGTGACGTGGGGTCAGTCAGTCCCCATTGGTCAAGCAGTCTCCACTGTACACAGTCTCTGGATAGTGGATTGCTTCCGTCGGCGTGCAAAGGCTGAAATTGTGGAAAAGCAACATCACTTGCCACATAACCTCAGCCATGCAGAACACAACGCCATCTACAGCCTCAGAAACAACTCTGACATCATAATCAAAAAGGCTGACAAAGGAGGTGCTGTCGTCATCATGAATAAATTGGAATCTTTCCTTGATGGGTGTTGATGAGCCATTAACCGCTGTTAATTCCATTGCTGTAACTGAAAGGCTAGTTGTGGTGTTCCCAACCTGACAACATATTTTAGTAACACATATAGCAATAATTCATAACTTCACATACAATAACACATACAATCCAACAGATCAAGACTATTAAAATCAAGACATACTTTGTACAAACCATATCATAATGATCTGACAGTGGTGAATATGGGGGTTCCAGGATGCTGCTTTGAGGTACAGAGGCCTTACGTTCAACTCAATGCATTTCACCTCTTTTGCAGGAGGACTCCACATGCCCTGCCGGGACGGTGGACGGTATTTACACCCGTTGGTGAAAGTCTCCCCCTAACTCCTCCCAGCTGCGAGTGATGCAGACTCAGCAGAAATTCTGCCCACAGTTCAAAATCAAGGCAGACTGGGCAGGTGAGAGCCTCCTAGAGATGGAGTAGGGGAGGGGAGGGGAGGGGGGCTGCAGCAGCCAGGGCCCTGGGAGAGGAACAGGGAGGGGAAATTCAGTCTCATTCATTCAGTTCACCACAATGGGCCTCGCATCATGGAACTAGCTACAGGCAGAACAGCCAAAAGCTCTGAGCCCTGGCACTTTAGGGCCTGTGCACAATTGATTCTGCTTCCCCCAGGATCTCTCCTTAGACTCTCTCCTGTTGCGGCGCGGCTCGGCTTGGGTCCCCCCTGGCCCCCCTGCGGCACGGCGCGGCTCGGCTCGGGGCCCCCCCGGCCCCCCTGCGGCGCGGCTCGGCTCGGGGGCCCCCCCCC
>NC_048311.1:37417911-37434381 GCF_013100865.1 Trachemys scripta elegans
CACCTCTCCCCTTGTACCCTCCCCCAGCCCTCTCCTCCCGCACCTCCCCTTCTCCTGCACCTCTTCTCCCGCAACCCTCCTGATACCCCCTCTCCTCCTCCACAAGTACATCACACCCCACCTCTCTCCCAGTGTAGAGCCCCCAAGCGCCCCCACACCCGCTCCTCTGCCTGAACCCTCTTTACTAGCTCCCCATCCCTTTCTGGGTACAAGGTTTGAGGATTAGTCCCTATGCCTTCCATGTGCATTTGGAGCACTAAAGATGGGGTTGCGGGGGTGAGATTTATACTAAAGTGAAATAAAAATAGGAGAAACGGTTTGATCCCCACTGCAAGTGTAAATGGGGATTGCTGTGGTGAACAAGGAGGTCATGTTTGGGGGAGAGCCCAGGGCTGGGCCGTGTGGGTGGGGGAGGGCACTGGTGTGTGTGGGGGGAAGAGCCCAGGGCTGGGGTGGGGGGCAGCCAAATTTTTTTTTTGCTTGGGGCGGCAAAAAACCTAGAACCGGCCCTGCTCATGAAGCCCTATACAGGTGCCCTGGACAGTGAAGAAGAACTCTTCAACTACCGGCTGAGCAAGTGCAGAATGGTGGTGGAGTGTGCGAAACCGCATCCTGAGCCAGCTCCATTTGGGCCTGGTCAGGGCCTCTCCCAGCTCGGCGCCTGCGCCGGGAGCGGGTTTTGTTCGCCAGAAGGCTGGGCACGTCCGCCTTCTGGTCTGGACGGGAGCTGTTTCCCCACCAGTGGGGATGGAGAGGTTTCTCTGCCCCTTGGGAAGATGGCAGCTGCTTCCCTCAGGCTCTGGGGCCACCTGCAGAGCCTTCTTCCTGAACATCCTCAGGAGCCTGGTCATCCTGGAACCGAGCGGGAGCAGGTGTGAGTCTGGTGTCAAGGCAGCCTCTCACTCATGGGCCTTTTCGGTCCCTCCTCATCCCTGCTCCAACCAGAGCAGCCCCTTCTCCCCCCACAGGAGTGCAGGGAGTGCAAGTTACCCACACTGGCAGGAGTTCATTGCATAATCTGCTCCCAACGTTCCCCCTCATCATCCCTGCTGCTGCAATATCCAGGAAGTCTCATCCTTTTAGAGCAATGGGGTCAGGCCCAAAAACCATCGGTTACTCTGGACAAGCAGCCCGCTCCTGTCCTCCCAGGCCACACTCCCCCGCCCAGGCTAGAGAAGGAACAGAATCCAGGAGTCCGGACTTCTCCTGGGAAACGATTCCCCACGTCAAAGTCACAGAGACCCTAGGCACAGGAAGACCAGGGCCCTCCTCGTTCCGCATTGATTTCCATGCTCAGCAGCTCACAGGGTCTGGCCCAGCTCAGAGACTCTCAGCCTGGGGACCAGTGTCCCACAAGGGAAGGGCTGGGAGCCCCATTGCTGGGACCTTTCCAAACACACTGGAGACGGCTCTGGAGAAGCCCCTGCCCAGTCTGAGAGTGAGGGGCTCTTGGGGGCTGTTTGCAAATGAAATCCCTCTTTGGAAATGTTCTCTCCCCCTGTTTCTGCCTCTCCCCAGACAGACAGGGGAAGCTACCAAGGAACCCTAATGTCACTCACTTGCTCTAGGTGATGGTATAATGGTATGATGGATGGCGGATGTTTAGGGTCAGCCCAAGGGAGGCTGGAGAGGGTGGTGACTTGACGAGTTACCCTGCCCAGCCATCAGGCAGCGTGGTGACACTAGGGCGATTGACTGGCTCTGAAAACAGGAGTCTGTCTTATTGCCAAGGGACGGAGAAACTCACCCAGCAGCAGCAAGGTGCAGAACATCCCCTTAATGCAGAGGTGACAGCGCCTCCAGGATCCTGACATCCCAGCACTTTACACACCTTCCTGGAGCCTCCCAACACCCCTGGGATGTAGCAATGGGACCCCAACCCTACTGATGGCAAACGGGCCTCAGCTACAGGCTCCGGGTCACACCGAGTGTCAGAGACATGGATGGACCCCTTCACTAACCACTGCTGCACACTCCCTCCCACAGCTGGCAATTGCAACCAGGCCCTCATGTCCGGTCCCCCTGCCTTTGAGAGGGAGTGTCACTCCTGGTTCCATTGCTGCCTATTGATCTGTGGGACTTTGGGCAAGTTGCTCCCCCTCTCTATGGCTCTCTGGGACTCACATCCCCAAATGGGCTTTAAAAAAGAAAATGTTTGGCCCCAACTATTTCTTGTTTCTCTAGACTAGCCATTTTAGCAAAGTTTAGAATTCTTGACCTTCAACACCTGGAAACATCCCTTTCTCCTTTACAGACGGCTTGAACATCCCTTATCTCACCCAGGCTCACTGCAGCCTGGAGTTAGAAAATTAACCCTATTCCCATTGGACCTACCCAAGGTGTTACACAGCAAAGCGGTGACAGAGCCAGAAAGAGAAGCCAACTGTCCTGACTCCTGTTCTAACTAACAGACAACAACCCCGGCAGAAACAGGGACAGAGCCCAGGAAATAAGGGGTGAAAAATTTTATGGGAAAACGAAAAGGAGACCCCTCGATGTCCACAGTGATTCTAAGGGACAAGTCCTATGTTGGGAATACAATGCTGCCACCTCAATCTTGTGTGTTCCATTCCTAGAATTAACCCGGCACCTGATGGATCAGACTGAACAGGTTCCAAACCTCTCAGAGCCTCTTACCTTCTATACAGGGACGTCTGTTTTCTAGCAAAATCAATAAAAGAAAAGGAGAAAACTCCAAAGAGGGTCCTCCTTGCACTCACGTACGTGAAAGTGAATTCTCTCTCAGTCCTCAAGGAGAGACCTCAAGAAGGAGACAAGCTGAAGCAAAGACACAGGGATCTCCAAGGTTGCCCCTATCCTGCACCCCTGTCCTGCCTGGCTGATGTCAAGATCTTTCTGTGAGATCATCGCCTCCCCACCACCTTTGTCCAATAGGCTGAGGTCCTGTCAAAGGCCCTTGTGATGTCACTGCCACACCCACCCCTCCCCTGCAGTGCTGATCTCCTGCCCCTGTCCAGCCACATTGGATGTTTGAGCTGCTTCCCCTGGATCACCCCACTCAATGACTCTTCATTGTGGGGATGACACCGACTACACGGTAGAACAAGAGAGGCTCTTCCCCAGGCCGCAATCAGGTTTTCATAAGTTAGTAGACTTTATGGCCAGAAGGAACCATTAGAGCATTTAATCTGATCCCCTGCGTATCCTAAGGCCTCCTGTATGTCAGAAGAGCTGGGTTTTTCTTTTACTCAAACATTTTCCAGAAAGGCATCTAGTCTTTATTAGAAGATATCAAGAGATGGAGAAGCCATCATTTCTCTTGGTAGTTTGTTCCAATAATGAATCACCCTCTTACAAATCTGGGTCTTATTGTCATTATACTTTTTCTGATTTCTGACTCCATCCATGTGGTCTTTTCATGCCTGTCTCTGCTAGATAAAAGAGCCCTTTTATACTCAACATTTTCTCTCCATGAAGTCAAGCAACTCACCTCTCATTCTTCTTTTGTACATACTAAACAGATTGAGCTTTTTCAATGTCTCATTATAAGGCATCATCCCCATCTCTCAATTATGAATCTTTTCTGTACCCTCTCCAATTTTTTTAACAGAATATTCAAAATGTGGACACAAGAACTGGATTAAATATACCAATATCAGTCTCACCAATGCTGTATCACTTCCCTTTCCATACTCACTGCTCTATCCACCCAAGAATGGCTTTAACCTTTTTTACCACAGTTTCACATTGACAGATTATGTTGAGAAGCTCGTCCACTATGGCCCCGAAATCCTTTTCAGGGTCACTGCTTTCCAGTTGATTGTCCCCATTCTGTAAGGTGCCGCCTGACTCCTTTGTTACTGGAAGTATGGGTTTGCATATGGCTTTATTAAAACCTAATTATTCAGTAAGTATTTTAGAAGAACTAGCCCATTAGAGAGAGAATCATGAATTACTCAAAGACAATGAATGGTGAAAAGCAGCAAGAGCAATCAAATAGATGTTTGGTTCTAGCTTATTTCCTTGGTCTTCAGAGAGACTAACCAGGACCTGAGTCTCCTCCCTCACAAGAGCCCCATGCTCGCCCAATCAGCATTGAGACTCTGAGAATCAGAAAGCTGAGAGTTCTCACCAGATGTCCCAGGTCACCACCGGAGGGAGTCACTTTTAGAGCACTATTCCAGCCACATGTCTTTGGGAGGGCCTCCCGCAATGAGAGTTGGAGTGCAACCCCCTCCCCGCCCACCACTCCACATGCACAGACAGGTCCTGGTGGTGAAAGGAGAGCAGGGGGAAAGGACAAAGATGCAAGAGAAGAAGAGAAAGGAGGGAGAGACAGGAAAAGGGAAAACAAAAAGGAGAAACCCCAAATGTCCCCAGTAATTCTAAGGGACAAAATCCTAGATCGGAAATAAAATGCTGCCCCCACAATCTAATGTTTTCCTTTCCTAAAAATCAGCCGGTACCTGATGGATCAGACTGAACAGGTTCCAAACCTCTCAGAGCCTCTTACCTTCTATACAGGGACGTCTGTTTTCTAGCAAAATCAGTAAAAGAAAAGGAGAAAACTCCGAAGAGGGTCCTCCTTGTGCTCACGTACGTGGAAGTGAATTCTCTCTCAGTCCTCAAGGAGAGACATCGAGAAGGAGACATGCTGAAACAAAGCCACAGGGGTCTCCAAGGTTGCCCCTGTCCTGCACCCCTGTCCTGCCTGGCTGATGTCAAGATCTCACTGTGAGATCATTGCCTCCCCACCACCTTTGTCCAATAGGCTGAGATCCTGCCAAAGGCCCTTGTGATGTCACTGCCACACCCACCCCTCCCCTGCAGTGCTGATGTCCTGTCCTGTCCAGCCACATTGGATGTTTGAGCTGCTTCCCCTGGATCACCCCACTCAATGACTCTTCATTTTTGGATGACACCGACTACACAGTAGAACATGAGAGGCCCCCTCGAACTTGGCTGTCACCTAGGGCATCAAGTGGTTGGGGGTGCCAAAAAGCAATGCCCTGTCTCGGCAGAGAGGAGCCACCTTCCGGAGGACCAGAGAGCCAAAGCATCGACTTACGGGGGCTGCGAGCTCAAGCCATAGAGGAGCCAGTGCGGTGCAGGGGGGGCAGCATCCCTGCAAAGGCAGCGGCGCCGCTATCGGGGAGCAGCCGCGCCCCCTGCCCCACCTGCCCAGGCTGTGGCCTGGCGCCCCGCCGGTGGCTTCTGCAGGCTGCAGCAGATGCATGCAGGCGGCGGCCCCCATGCGCTCCCCAGCTCCCCCCTCACCATATTCGGGTTCTGCGGCTCCCAGGTGTGTGAGCCGCCACTGCCCCTCTGGTAGCAGGCTCAGGGCCCTGAGCCTGCTCCAGGACAATTACTTACTAGCTCCATAGTACAGTGTGTACAGAGAGATGTGAGTGGGGGAAGTCTGTGTGTAGTGCCTGGGAGATGGCCTGAATGGAGACTGGAAAAGGGCAAGTTAGTCATTTTCATCCTCCCTTTGCCTCCACTACTGGCTGCCGTCTGTATGATGCTGATGCTCGATTTAGAGGAAAAGAAGTGGGATATTGGATCTTCTCATTTTGCCCACTCTCCCATCCACTCTATTTAGAATCCCCAAGACTTGATTTTAATAAATCATTTCTATAATAATTCCTCATTTTTTATACTGAGTCATGTTATTAAGTCCTGCCTAACTATAAAGACAATGAAATTCCACATTTTTGGACAATACCAGTTGCTTCTGTGAGTTGCTGAAAATAAGAGCCCCGTTCAAAGTGAATTTTATTTTATTTTCCATATTCTGTTGTGGTATTTTCATTTCTGGAGGGTCTTCCAATAAAAGTGTTTTCCATCTGTGACTCTTTGTTTGTTTCAAAATGTTCTTCTGATTGTGTAGGATTTGCAGTATGCAGCAAAATCTGACCAGTCAGATTTCCTGATCTATCATCTTTTTCCTGCTTTGTCCCTAACTTTGCTGTCATTTTCCGAATTGGACACGTGAAAGACACATTTATTTCATTCAAAGATAGAACCGGGGTCATCTTAGAGTGCTGGTCGCTACGTATCTTATGTATATTTGTTTAATTAAGTATTACATTTATTTCATGATATTAAGTAATATTCCTTTTACAGTACATGCAATAGTGTGAGTGTTGATTTGAAGAAGTGCAGAAATTATCACTCAGAAAACTAGACTCCTTTCCTATTCCAAAATAAGGAACTCATTCCTCTAACTGACAGCCAGAACTAACTGTTTTACGCTGAGAAATGCTGAACTTCTGAATTGTTTATATAAACATTGGGAACAATACTTAGAAATTGATGCTGTATACACTCACCTCACACACAAATTCAATACAATGGAATTTTACTTTAAGTCTGCAGATCTTTAGAAATTATGAGTAAAAATGATCAGAAGGGGTTTTCAGAAATTGTGAAGAAATCCATCACCCTTTCCCATTTCTTATCCTCTTCTGCCTTTTGATGGATATTGTTTGTCAAGATGAAGAATTTTTAAATGATATCACATTTCAATATTTACTACTAATTACACACAAACAACATAACAAATAAAATAATTATAAATGTTGATCATTGCTGTCAGTTTCACTTCAGGATTACTTATAGCTTGAAGGGCAGATTATTTTTTCCAGCACAGGGAAAGCTGTAGAACTTGCCAGTAGACACTCAGCTTTCTCCATTCAGTACCACAGACTCATAGAATCATAGATTATCAGGGTTGGAAGGGACCTCAGGAGGTCAAGTCCAACCCCCTGCTCAAAGCAGGACCAATTCCCAACTAAATCATCCCAGTCAGGGCTTTGTTAAGCCTGACCTTAAAAACCTCTAAGGAAGGAGATTCCACCAACTTCCTAGGCAACCCATTCCAGTGCTTCACCACTCTCCTAGTCAAATAGTTTTTCCTAATATCCAACTTAAACCTCCCCCACTGCAACTTGAGACCATTACTCCTTGTTCTGTCATCAGGTACCACTGAGAACAGTCTAGATCCATCCTCTTTGGAACCCCCTTTCAGGTAGTTGAAAGCAGCTGTCAAATCCCCCCTCATTCTTCTCTTCTGCAGACTAAACAATCCCAGTTCTCTCAACCTCTCCTCATAAGTGATGTGCTCCAGCCCCCTAATAATTTCTCTTGCCCTCCACTGGACTCTTTCCAATTTTTCCACATCCTTCTTGTAGTTTGGGGCCCAAAACTGGACGCAGTACTCCAGATGAGGCCTCACCAATGTCGAATAGAGGGGAATGATCATGTCCCTCGATCTGCTGGCAATGCCCCTACTTATACAGCCCAAAATGCCATTAGCCTTCTTGGCAACAAGGGCACACTGTTGACTCATATCCAGCTTCTTGTCCACTGTAACCCCTAGGTCCTTTTCTGCAGAACTGCTTCCTAGCCATTCGGTCCCTAGTCTGTAGCAGTGCATGGGATTCTTCCGTCCTAAGTGCAGGACTCTGCACTTGTCCTTGTTGAACCTCATCAGATTTCTTTTGGCCCAATCCTCTAATTTGTCTAGGTCCCTCTGTATCCTATCCCTCCCCTCCAGCGTATCTACCACTCCTCCCAGTTTAGTGTCATCTGCAAACTTGCTGAGAGTGCAGTCCACACCATCCTCCAGATCATTAATGAAGATATTGAACAAAAACGGTTCCAGAACCGACCCTTGGGCACGCCGCTTGAAACCGGCTGCCAACTAGACATGGAGCCTTTGATCACTACGCGTTGAACCCGATAATCTAGCCAGCTTTCTATCCACCTTATAGTCCATTCATCCAGCCCATACTTCTTTAACTTGCTGGCAAGAATACTGTGGGAAACTGTATCAAAAGCTTTGCTAAAGTCAAGGAATAAGACATCCACTGCTTTCCCCTCATCCACAGACCCAGTTATCTCCTCATAGAAGGCAATTAGGTTAGTCAGGCATGACTTGCCCTTGGTGAATCCATGCTGACTGTTCCTGATCAATTTCCCTCTCCTCTAAGTGCTTCAGAATTGATTCCTTGAGGACCTGGTCCATGATTTTTCCAGGGACTGAGGTGAGGCTGACTGACCTGTAGTTCCCCGGATCCTCCTTGTTCCCTTTTTTAAAGATGGGCACTACATTAGCCTTTTTCCAGTCATCCAGGACCTCCCCCGATCGCCATGAGTTTTCAAAGATAATGGCCAATGGCTCTGCAATCACATCTACCAACTCCTTTAGCAACCTCGGATACAGCGCATCCGGCCCCATGGACTTGTGCTTGTCCAGCTTTTCTAAATAGTCCCGAATCACTTCTTTCTCCACAGAGGGCTGGTCACCTCCTGCCCATGCTGTGCTGCCCAGTGCAGCAATCTGGGAGCTGACCTTGTTTGTGAAGTCAAAGAGATTTCAAGTAACAAGCCCACCTGTAAACATGTCTAAAATATTACTTCTGTATTAACACAATAAATGGGAACTGAATGTTAAACATTGTCAGAGTTCAGTCAGATACCCCTGGTGTATTAATATAGCTGTTTCTGTCTGTAGCTAGAGCAGACACCGTGCTAGTACTAATTACCAATCAACGCAGGATAATCCATCCATTGGTGCAGCCTCAGCTTCTCCACCTCCTCCTGCAACCTCTTGAAATTCAGTTCTGTGTGCTCGACCTATCACGTTTTACCAATATCAACTGGCTCTCTGACAGCATCTCCAGTTTCCGCTGCAAATTTAAGGTCACCTCCTTTGCAACTTCTTCAGGTTGATTTTTTTTTCTCTGCTGCTCTACTTTTCCATTCTAATATGTTTCTGTAGCTGCAGGCAGCTATTCTGGCTGGGCCTTATTGAGGCATGTGCTAGCTGATCATATTTAGCTCGGCTGCAAAGACTTTTTATTTCCTTATTTTGATGTCATCAGGAAGAGAGAAGAATGTGTTATAAAAAGTAACAGTGTGATTTATAAAGTGTGGAATAATAATGATACTATGACTATACTAGGATGAATAGTACTACACAGAGTCCATTCCCAGTGTTGTGACTGGATAATTGAATTTAAAATTCAAGTAGTATTTGGCCAAGCTTGTGAGGACTTACGTTCAGCTCAATTGCCTTTCACTATTTTGTTTTCCCATCCGTCATGGGACCTTTCCCATGATAACGTCAGAATGTCGTCATATCCAATTCATTCCAGAATTTCAGGGGATGTTGAAGTCACCAATGGACAGAATCCAATTAACTTTGGAGGGAATGAAATACTGAAAGAGGGAAAATGGGGGACACATGTAGATGCTGTCATCTATTAATGGCACTTATTAACACCTTGCAGAATAACAATATTTCTGCTGATCCTTCCAATACATTTTAACCTATTGATATCCTGAATCATAGAAGAGAAATAATTGTTCACCTTACTAGGAGCTGTGGGGCAGATACTCAGCCAGAGGGAGAGAGGAGGCTTCATTATTTCCTTCCTCTTTAAAGCCTGTTCCAAGTAGGGAATAGAAAGTACTAGGGGGTAGGATCCACAAAAGGATCTAGCTATTGCAAGGCTGAGTGTCACATCACCTGACTTTTAGGCACCTAGACAATCACAGGAACGATACTATGATCCAGAAAGACAAGTAAGGTTCCTAGGCGCCCTATAAACTGAATGGGGAGAGAGAGGCCCCTAAAAATAAAATGCATAAAAGCCAGCACACTTGGTGGTAAATACCACCTAAAATACCAAAGGGAACTACCAACAAGATGGAGGAGTTAAGCCCAGGGCCGGTGTAACCACTAGGCGAACTAGGTGGCTGCCCAGGACGCCAAGATTTGGGGGCGCCAAAAAGCAGTGCCCCCCAATTTTTTTTTACACTATTGCTCCCAGCGGGGAAATGGGCCGCTCGCAGCAGCATTAGTATCTACCTCTGCAGGCATCCTCTGCAACCGCGGGCCCCACCACCTCCCTCCGCCACGCCCCACATCACTGCCCACCCACACACCCCTTGCCCGCCCAGAGCCTCCTCCTCCCCAAGCCGCATCGCTCCCTAGCCTGCTCCCTCCGGCTCTGGCAGTCCTGGACGCGCTGCCGCAGCAGTGGCTGCTGCCCAAGGGCTGCCGGCTGCTGATCGGAGCGGGTGACATCAGCCCGCTTGCAGCTGGCCCTATTGACAGCAATGCAGCGGCGGGGGTGGGGGAAAGGAAGAGGAGACCGTGGCCACTGGTCCACCTGTGGGGATGGATCATGGCCCTGCCAGAGGATACAGGGTTAAAGAGCTGCAAAAGTGTAACCATCCTCAGCATGTGCCACCTTCCAAGGCTTCGTCCCCCTCCATCCCTGCAGCCCTGTGGAGCAGGGAAATAGAGCCCTATTTTGGGGGAAACTAAGGCAGAGAACAGGGACATGAGTTGCCCAAGATCACCCGGGGAGTCATTGTCAGAGTCCTGCTTTGAACACAGGAGATTGAGGCTCCTAGTTCTGCACTGGCTCGGACCATTAGACCAGAGGCCTTCAAGCCCTGAGCTCTGCACCTGCCCACACAAGGTATTAATCTGGGATTCAGGGGCAGCACACTGCAAGTTTTCAGTGAAGAAACACGGCTGTCTCGAGCCCTTATGGCTAGAAGGAAAATCTTCCAAAGGTGATGGGCATCTAGCCGACACAGTTCTGTCTGCCTGAGTCTGCAGCCAGCCTGGGACAACAGTTCTAGGAAATGCGGCAGTAACTGTTAAGTCTAATTACAACACCATCAGAGCCAGATTTTCATGTAACATGGGTGACCAGTTGTGTGGTGCACAACCACTGCACGTGTGGGAGCAACTCAGGTTAAGTGCGGCGGGGCAGGCTGCAGCACCCAAGAGATTTTTGTTCTCCCACTGAATGACAGCAGATGCACCAGTAACTTTACTAGGTAGAAGTTTAGTGACCACATTAGGGCCATATCCTCCCCACTCCCAGCATTGGGCCAACTGGCCCTCATCATTCTCCTGATTGCTTGTATTGTGATTGATGGGAGATCTGCTGTGGATTGAGGTGTGTATATGGACCTGCCTTTGCAGGCTCAGTCCTGGCCCAGCATTTGAAATAAATTGCCTTGAGTTTCAGAAGTACTGAGAACCCTGGAGTTCCCACAGACATCGGGGGAACCGCAGGTGCTCAGCATCTCTGAAAATCAGGCCCAGAATGACACTGACACCTCTGCCCTGGGCCAGAGCTCTCTGAATAAGGGGCTTCATCAGTGATTGGTGTGGGGCAGAGTAAAGCAACCAGGACGGTCATGACGGAGGCTGGAACTCTGTCCTCACCTCAAACCTGTGGGGAAGACAGGCCTTCAGACACCCCCTCCTGCCTGCATTGCACTTTCCAGCCCAGGAGCAAGGAACCATTTCACACCTTAGCGCTGGGGGGAGCTGAAGCACAGAACGGGGAAGTAACTTGCCTGAAGTCATCCAGTGAGTTGGTGGCAGGGTGGAGAATAGAAGCCAGATCCAGACTCCCAGCTCTGTGCTCTGATCTCCAGAACAGCCCTTTCCACATCCATGGAGGGTGGACAGGAGGGACTCTAGCCATGTGCAGGAGACCCACGGTCATTTATTTTCATTAAATATGTAGACAAAATAATGAAATAAATAAAATTTCAAGCCGAACGTGTATTAACTCTAATGAACAATGCCACATTATGCAGTATTCATTTTTGAAAGTTTATAATAAGCGATGCTCCGGGGGCAGGCGCGGAGGCGGGGGCACAAGGTGGAAGTTTCGCCTAGGGCACAAAATATCCTTGCACCGGCCCTGGGTGCATGTCCACGTTCCTATGAAGAAGTGGCGAAGTAAGTAATGAATTTACACAGGCCAGGCTCCTGACCAGTGCAAGGCAGCATAATTCTGGGATGTAAGGCAGGGGAGCTGGGGGGGAATTGGCTGGAGCCTCCCTATTGACGGTCCATTAGTGGCTGGGAGATCATTCATGTAACACTGCTGGGTGTGTCCCTGCCTGTGACTGGCTGTGTATGTGCAGTGTCTGTCAAGGCTAGTAGCTTGACACCAGCATCACAGGGTGAAAGGCAGCCCCGGTTGGTGGGTTTGGAGGGCTCAGAGGTCCCATAGTCCAGGTTGTGCTGTGGGGACCCGTCACACCCACCTCCTCCTCTCAGGTGAGCCCTCAACCTCTCTTCCCTCCCCTGTCACCCATTCCCCTGTATTCCCATCTGTATAATCCCCCATCCCTCGATGCAGAACTAAACCCCTCTTCCCCATGCCGCCTACTCCTCTGCCCCCAACACCCCTCTTCATCCCAGCCAGCCGGCAGACGTGTATTTTTTTTCTTACATTCAACTCAATTCATTTCACCTCTGTGTTTTCATAATGATCTGACAGTGGTGAATATGGGGGTTCCAGGGTGCTGCTTTGATGTACAGAGGCCTTACCTTCAACTCAATGCATTTCACCGCTCTGTCTGTAACACAATAATGGTTCAATGCTGCATCTGATCAATTCCAACACTTCAGCGAATGTTCTAGGCATCAGCGGGCAGAAATGAACTGATTGTGTCAGAAATCTGAAAGCAGGAAATGGGAGACACTTGGGGCCCCTGGCACTGGGTGGGGTGGGCAAATGGGGGACCTTGATGAAAGAGTTGGGGGTAACTGCACCTTTAATCCCCTCTGTGGTCTATTGAGAAGCCACATACAACAATGGGAGCGACAATCATTCCTGGTGGGGAAGCCCCTGCCCCAGCCAGTTTTGTGCTGGTGAACAGGGCAGGGATTTTGCAGGAGGCTTCCACACGCGCTGTTTACTCCTGTTGGTGAAAGTCTCCCTCTAACTCCTCCCAGCTGCGAGTGATGCAGACTCAGCAGAAATTCTGCCCACAGTTCAAAATCGAGGCAAACTGGGCAGGTGAGAGCCCCCTAGAGATGGAGGGGGGGGGTGGGATGGAGGCTGCAACAGCCAGGGCCCTGGGAGAGGAACAGGGAGGGGAAATTCAGTCTCATTCATTCATTTCACAACAATGGGCCTCACCTCATGGAACTAGCTACAGGCAGAACAGCCAAAAACCTGGAGCCCTGGCACTTTAGGGCCTGTGCACAATTGATTCTGCTTCCCCCAGGATCTCTCCTTAGACTCTCTCCTGTTGCACTGTGTGTTCCAGTGCGACTCACCAGGGGCTCTTGCTTAGGGGCCCTGGCCCTGCAGAGACCTGTCACCAGCAGGGGCAGCTCCTCCTTGGGGGAGGGTGGAGTGAAGTCCCAGCAGGAATGTAACTGCTGTGCAGTGCAGCTGACACACTGTCGGGGGCAGCACCGCCTGCTGCCACTGGGGAATCCTGGAGGCTGCAATACACCAGGCTGCTACCAATGCCTGTGCCTCACTCAGGCTGCAGGCAGCACAGGGAGAGGCCCAGAGCAGGGCACAGAGGTGGCTGTGGGGCTGTTTCAGCTCATATGCACTGAGAGGTCTCAGGGGGCTTGGTGATGCAGGGTTCCCAGACGCAACATGGAATAATGGGGTGCCCAGCGCTGGCCCTGGGGGGATGGTTCCCCAGCCCCACAGATCTCACTGCCAGGACATTTCCCCTGAGACCCAGACTCACTTTCCCCTTTGTTAATTTCTCCCCATCCCCCCTGCTGCTTTTGCCCCTCATATTTTTTATGTTCAAAAACAGAACCAGAAACAATAGAACCCCCCAGATGGTGGCCACAGAAAATACTGACCCTAGGACCAGTTCTCCATCCACATCTCACACTCCCTATGATACTTCCTGTTCTCAGACATATCTCTGACCACAGTCCTGCATATCTGGATGGGTCCCTCCACAGCTGGGATGTGCAAATCCCTAATGCAGCCCCCTCCCCCCCACCAGCTAGGATGGGGGACTGTGGAAAGTCTGGAGGATGCAGCCACATTAGCATTGGCCTCCCCCCTCCTCAGACACAGTTGGTGGGGGCAGAAGTGAGGACACCCCAGGAGGGGGGTGTCTAGTGGGAGCTGGGATTGTTCTGGGGGTGCCCAAAATAAAGGCCCACCAGGGCTGAGGGGAACTTGGCCCCAGGGAGGGTGTTGTAGGGCCCTGAATGACAGCAGGGGCCACATTTCTCTGGGTCTGGTTTGTTTGTTTCCCCAGCTGCCCCCACCACAGGGCTCTGGCTATTGCTCAGGGAGGGGAGGCTGCTCGCTCCTGTCCCTGGACAGATGCTGCTGCAGCCGCCATTGGGAACCAGGAGCCCAGGCCGAGCCGCTGCTGCTCCCGCAGAATTGAGTTTTCCCCTTTAATTATTGAATATTCACATTGAATCTCCTGAATTCTGATGCTTTTTTCCATAATCCAATACTGATACTAGAATTCCCTCCGATTTCCTGCCTGTCCCTGTAATTCTCAATAAGGCTGTGATTGGGCCATGGGATTTTTAGTATATTTCACTGCAGAAGTGTGGGAAAAACACAAGGAGTCATGGAAAGGTCACTTGGCGAGACCTGATCTGGTTTTAGCCCCAGACAGAGCAGCATGAGGGGTCACTCTCCACCCATTGGGGGCTGCTCTGTGTGTGACTGGGGCCCTCCTCCCCTCAGGCAGCACCCAGAGTGGTCACAAATCTAAATTTAATTTCCCACCATCACCACCACCTAGGGTGACCAGACAGCAAATGTGAAAAATCGGGACAGGGGATAGGGGGTAATAAGAGCCCATATAAGAAAAAGACCCAAAAATCGGTACTGTCCCTATAAAATCGGGACATCCGGTCACCCTACCACCACCCAGCCCTGCCACTGACACGGGCAGCAGGGAGCCCTGGGTGACGCACATTAACAGGGGCAGGGTGGGGGGTGGAGCCAGAAGATCCCATGGCACTTGGGAGTGGAGGGAAGCAGCAGAGGAGGGGCAGGTGATTGACTGTTGGGGGTTGGGGGCTGGGTTTGGTTAATTATTAATAATTTGGGGGAAGGCGGCACAGTCTGCAGAGGATATTACATCAATATTAATGCGTAGTTGGGAGTTTAAGGGGTCCAGCCCACTGGCCCGTTAGCAGCCAGGCAGCACCGTCCCTCACGTTCTGTTCTGTTCTGTTCTATTCAGTCCTTACAGCCCCTCATCCCCGCAGAGTCCCAGTGCGTCTAGCCGGGCACCAGCCACACGATTCGCATTCGTCCCCTGGGATTCTCTCCTGCTCCCTTCTCTCCCCAGTGCCAGGGATTTTCACTCTGTGTATCTGTTGGTGGATGTGGTGCCTGCCGTGCTCTGTGTGCTGGGGACTGGGGGCAGGTCTGACACGTCCCCTGGCACTGGGAACCCAGCGTGGGGATGTTTGGGGGGTTCTCAGCTCCTGTGGGAGTTTGTCCCATAGCCTGGGAGCGGCTCCTCAGCAGCCTGGCAGATCCCGATCAGCAGCTCTGTGAGTGCAGGGACCCCACTCCTGCTCCATGGCTTTGACTCCATCATGGGCTTCCCCTCCACAGCACCTTCCCAGCACATGTCCCTGGTCTGCACTGACCTTCCTGCTGCTGGCCTCCCACTGGGGCCATGGGAAATGGCAGGGGAGGGGCCAGCAAAACCCCCTCTGTCCCTGCATGGTCCTGATTCCCAATTCTGTTCATTGTCAGGCAGCCAGGCCAGGAATGAAAGCCAGGAAAACAAGAATAACGTAACATGGATCCCAATGACATCTCTATTGGGTCTGTGAAATGTCGGGGTTAATGTCACACACAGCAGCAGCATCTCAGCACACAAGGGGGATACACAGAGAGAAACACATAGGAAAGTGAATGTCTGTGAGGATCTCATGACTCCCATAGTGTGTGTGGGCTGCTAAATCACCCGTGTCACTAGGTGTGTGCGATGAAGCCCTTTTAACACAGCAAAGCCAACCTGCTGCCAGCCTCCCCTGTCTGACCTCAGCACAACACTTGCCCAGCTCAGGCTCACCAGCTCCCTCCCCACAGACGGCACCGAGGGCGGGAGCTGCTGGGTACAGAGCAGAGCAAGGAGGGGTTAGGGGTTCTGGTTGTAAAGGAAGGTGCCCAGGTGAAGGACGTGGAGTTGGGGAGGAGCTGTGTGGTCAGGTGAACATGTGTCAAGAATGGGAAACAAGCTGCCTGGGCTCCTTCCTATGAGCGGGTCCCATTTACCCAGCCTGGGCCCATCACTCACACAGCCCTGGGGCTGGGCTCTCACTCCCCTTCCCCTAGCCCAGCCCCTGAATCCTTTTTCCCAGCTCACTCCACCCCTCATCGCACTGGGACCAGCTCCCCCACACGGCTGAGTCTGTAGCGCGGAGCATCCCGTACAGCAGGGCCCCGGCGCTCTCACTCCTGCCTCCGCGCTGGCCCCTGTGGCTGTTTCACTCCCCTCCTTGGGCAGAGACTCCCCCAGGGCAGGAAATGCCGGAGGTTCCCATCACAGAGTCAGATAACACAGTTAATGGCCCTGAGAGGACCTGGGAATCCCCCAAACCCACTCCCCCTATTGCACAGATACAGCCCTGCCAAGTAACGCTGAGTGGGGCCCTGTCAGCGCAGATAAAGGTCTCTCTTGTGCTGGTCACTGTGTGTAACAGGGATG